>NC_056729.1:354737055-355029555 GCF_019279795.1 Protopterus annectens | reverse complement strand
AAAATGATCGACTTCAACAATTGGCTAAGCTTCTGGTATCTTTCAAAGGGGATCCAGTATCTGTCTGCCTGGGACGACATGATCGACAGACCACGATGCTTTGTCTGAGATTGTCTGCACCTGTCGCCCCTGGGATTCAGGTTACTGGCTAAGGCTCTTGACACCCCTATAGTGCCTTTTTTAGGCAAAGTTCAAAGAACAAAACCACCACCGTAACCGGTACAAGCATGCAAAATCTGAAGGTAATGCTAATCAATGCTAGAAGTCTAAACCTTAAAATGCACTCTCTCGGGGCACTCCTAAAAATGGAGAACATCAATGTCTGTGCAGTAACTGAGACCTGGTTCAAGGCTCCAAAGAGCACCCCTGCAATACCAGGCTACAGCTCTTACCACAGTTTTTGGCCACCAAACCAGGATCGAAACACTAAAGGTGGAGGAGTGTCCATATTCAAGGATATTCACACCACTAGGTTAGTTGCCCAACACAATGCGTCTGAAATTCTCCAGGTGCAACTAACACTAGGTAAGGCTGCATTCCAAATTGTAGCTTGCTACAGATCCCCCACCATGCCCCAAGATTCTCACTACACCTTTCTAAACATACTGGAAAATATTAATATACAACCAAACACCCTAATACTGGGTGATTTCAACTACCTTGCCATTAACTGGGAAAAAACTATTCGTGTACCAACACCTTTGCCCAACGGTTCTTGGAATTCATAAATTCCAATGCCTTGGATCACCTAATCCATAGTCCCACCAGGGGCTCCAATATCCTATACCTGATCATTACCAACATGGGAAATCAGTGCTCCACACCTATGGTAAACCCCTCGTTGGTCAGGTCAGACCATAAGCTAATCATCTTTAAAATCCACATCCCACCCCCACCCCACAGTAAGGAAACCTCCATAAAAAACTTCTCCAAAGCCAACTTCATGCTACTCAAATCAGAAGTTACAAACTTCATGACACCCATGCAGACGGGAACTGAAAGTTCGACTGCTGAGTCCTACACTAAGGCACTGTACGAGCACATCCACTCATGCATGAATCATGCCATCCCAGATAGAACCAAGATGCTCGCCTCCAAAAAAAGGAAGCCAATCTGGTGGTCCCCTGCCATAAATAAACTGTACAACAAAAGGAAGAAACTGTTGCAGAAAAGAGGAAAATCCCAGGATGCAAAAACCTCCCTTACCAGCCTCCGTTAGAAGCTGAGATCCCTCATAAAATCCTCCAAAGCTAGTTACGAAAATAAAATTGTCAAAGATTCCAAAGACAACCACAAGGCATTCTAGAACTATGTCAAGAATCTAAATGACAATGTTCAGATCTGCTCTGAGCTACAACAGAATGGCATTAAATATACTGATCCCAAGGATATTGCCAATATCCCAGCAGATCGATTCAGTGCCAACTTCACTCCCCTCTCGTCCCCTAAATGGCCCATCTCAATACCGGAAGATTGCCAAATTCCGGTAATAATGGCCACACAGGTAAAAAACGCACTCTCCAAAGCTAAGAACACAGCATCCATTGGACCAGATGACATCCCAGGCTGTGTACTACATGAACTACAAAATGAACTGGCACCTCACCTAAGTGTCATGTTTAATCATACCCTCACCTCAGGCTTTGTGCCCACTGAGTGGCGCACAGCTACAGTTATCCCACTCCACAAGGTGGGATCCACCTTGGATCCCGGAACTACCGCACCATCAGTCTGATGAGCCTGATCTGCAAGGCCATGGGACGTATTATCATGGAACTTATAAACAAAGACATTGGCAACCTTCAAACACTGGATCCCACCCAGTTTGGGTTCATGAAGGGTCAGTCTTGTTTCGTGAACCTGATTGACTTCTTCGAATCAGTCTCCAGAGCCGTGGACGAGGGTAAGGCAGTCCATACAGCCTATCTGGACCTTGCCAAGGCCTTTGACACCATCCCCCACTCTAGAATCATAGATAAACTTACTAAGCTGGGCATTAATCCCTATGTCACTCGATGGATTGCCAACTGGCTTACTGACAGAACCCACACTGTAAAAGTAGCTGACTCCAAATCCAGCTCCAGACAAGTGGAGTACCCTCAGGTTCAGTCCTCGGATCTCTCTTGTTTGGTATCTACTTCTCTGAAGTACAGGCCAACACTAAGGGACTCTGGCTAACAAAATTCGCAGATTACTTCAAAACTGGGAGCCATTACTGAATTCCCAAATGATGTGGATACTCTACAAAAGGGCCTTATAGAAACAGATGCTTGGTGCCAGAGCCATGGGCTCAAGCTTAATGCCAAGAAATGTATAGTTATCACCTTTGGGGAAAAAACATGTACCAGTGAATTACCACATAGGTGGCAGTACACTAAACACCGAAAGTGTGATAAGGGACTTGGGGACACAGGTGGACAGTGGTCTCACCTTCAATAACCACATTGCCACAACAGTCAGGAAATCCTTCTTTTTATGTAGTACACCTCATCACTAAGGGCTTTTCATCCAGAAAAAAGGAGGGCATTGTCCCACTGTACTCATCCCTCATTAGACCCATTATAGAATACAACGCCCCATTTGGTATGTACCTCTCAAGACATCTGAATCAACTGGAAAGGCCGCAGAAATACCTCACTAAAAGAATCACAGGCCTAAAGCAGATGCCCTATGCTGACCGCCTTAAAAAACTCCAGCTGTACACTGTCACATATCGTCAACTCCGAGGCGATCTCTGCTTAACATACAAGGCCATGTCAAACCCAGAGCTGTAGGACATGGTACACTTAAAGAAATCCCAATCCCTCAGAGCCACACGCTCCAGGGATCTAAACCTTGTCATCACAATAAACAAAACATGCTGGAGGGATAGGTTCCTGACCCAGATACTCCCTAGACTGTGGAATAGATTGCCCATACATGTAAAGCAGAGCGCCTCTTTGGCCCTCTTCAAAAGGAACCTTGATGATTGGATGGGAGAAAGGAAATTCACCCTGGGGATCACATCAGTCGCCCTGCTAGACAGGGGTCCAGGGAAGTAAATAGTGTGGGAAGAAATAGCCAGGGAATTGTTATGGCTAGGCTTGTATAGGCCCTAGGGCCGATAGCCTAGTACCAACATATGAACCTAAGAGAATAGGAAGGAGTCATTTTGGAAGAACAACTTTAAGTGGTAGTTCTTTTGGCTGTAGCTTAAGATGCTACTTATTGTTTTTGTTTTGATGGGCATATTATGTAGTGATGTCAACATGAAGATCAAAGATAAAAATACAGTGCTCTGCATCTGTAAGTAGAACTCCATAACAACATAAACTGTGAATTCACTTTAGTGTGTTTTACCTGTAAACATTAAGAAGATTCCTGATGTTTGTTTTACCTTAGCATCCATCAGTCTGTCTGTGTTTGTCTTTTATCAGCCCACTAGGTTGCATGTTGATGCATTGTTTTTTATCCACAGTGGTATCTCTGATGTTGGTGTGCACTGTAAACATGCTAGTTTGCTGTTTTTTTTTTTTTTTTTCTAGGCGCTATTTCTGCAGTATTTTATGTCTGTAAAGCCTTCCCCCATAGACTTTGCCCATTTGTTCCTCTGTTCTGGTTACTCCCACTGAAAATGAGAACTGACTGGGGGGGGTGGTCTGTGCATCATGCATGCAGCTTGGTGGCATTGATTTGCCTACTTGTTGGAATCCCTGCAGTTGAAACATTTTTGTTTGGCCTTAACCCTGCCCCTGCTGGCTGACTCCCTCTGCAAGGTGTCTTCTGTCCTCCTATGCCTCCTATGTGTGAGATTTCACAGATATTCCTGTGATGGCGACCATCACAAATGTAAGACTGCCAAGCTTGCATCCCTTAGTTCTATGGCCATTGGTGTTAATTGCTGCCATGCATACAGATTTATTATTTATTTTTATTTTACATTTGTTGACCGGGCTAGTCTAACTGGATACATGTCCATTTTCAGTAGAGGCCCTGGGAGATAAGCTCCAAGACGTAACAATATAAACAACAACATAACAAATAAGCAACATTAAACAAGAATCATATTTACAATGCATATTGCAGGTTAACACCGTAACTTCAGCAGTGCAGGATGCAGGCATAATATAGCATACTGGTACAATATATGATATTCTAGAGGGGATAGTAATGTAGTCAGTAAGGAAGGAATAACAGTTTGAGTAGAAAGGGTAGGTAGAGCGAAGTATGAATAGAGACATAACTAGTCAGGCTTAGTACAGAGGCATAACCAGTGTGTTCTGAGGAACACTTTCAATTTGTTTTTGAAGAGTGATGGTGAGGGAAGTGAGGAAAGTTCACTGGGGAGGAGATTCCAGGCTTTTCCAACAGTATTAGAGAAGAGGGAGTCACCAGCATTGTTGTTTGGTTTAGAGGTATTTACTAGAAGTTTGTGAGAAGACCTTAAGGATTTCAGATTTTTATAGGGGGTGATGAGTATGGATAGAATAGGAGTTTTGGAAGGTTTATAAAGAGTGTTGTGGGCTATAGATAGTTGATGGAATTTAATCAGGTTTTGTAGTTCAAGCCATCCCAGCTGCTTTATGTTAATGCAATGGTGGGTTCTAAATGGGTTGCCTGTAGCAAATCTGGCAGTGTTATTGAAGGACATTTCCAGTTTGCTGAGGTTATTTTTAGATAGCTTAGTAAAAATGGGTGAGGCATAAAGAAGTGTAGAGATTAGATGAGTGTGAGCTATAGTGGTTTTAGCTGTAGGTAAAAGGAAGGTTTTAATCCTATAGAGAGAGCCATGTGTTTTGTTGACAGTTTTTAAAGTATTGTTGATATGGATATCAAGTTCAGATTGTTGTCAATGGTGATACCCAATAGTTTGGTGGTTGGGTCTGGTGATATAATACTTTTATTGGTAGAAATAACTGAGAAATCAAGAGGAGAGGACTTGTGGTTAGGAGAGAAGAGGAGGAGTTTAGTCTTTTTGGGGTTTAGGAGAAGACACCTCTGTGTGAACCATTGTTCAACTGTGTTAAATACTTTCTGGGTAAGAGAGTGAAGTTCAGAAGAGGAAGTGGCTGAGCATATCAGTGTAGAGTCATCCGCATATTGTATGTATGTGGCTTGGGGGATGGCAAGATGAAGGTCATTAATAAATATGGAAAAAAGTAGAGGTCCTAGGATGGAACCTTGAGGGACACCAAGGTTAACGAGCAGGAGGGTGGATAGAGACTTGTGCCATAGTACGGCTAGTTGTCTTTTATCTAGGTAGGACTGTAACCGCTTTATGGAAGATGTATCTAGTGACAGAGATTTAAGTATTGTGATGAGATTCTGGTGATTTACCATGTCAAATGCTTTAGACAGGTCAATAAATAATGCTGAAGAAAGCTTGTTAAGGTTGTGTTTTTTATTGATACAATCCGTGAAGGAAAGAAGGGCAGTGGTAGTGCTATGTGAAGGTCTGAATCCATGTTGACAGTTGGAAAGTAAATTATTTTGGGTTAGATAGTCAAGTAATTGTCTATGAATGCATTTCTCCATGATATTTGCCAAAGGAGATAGAAGGGCAATGGGGCGGTAGTTGGAGAGTTCAGTGGAGTGTCCACCTTTATGGAGGGGGATAATATGGGAAATTTTCCATAAGCTTAGGGATATGACCTTCTGTAATAGTTCTATTGATCAGAATGGAAATGGGATAAGCAATAGCTTTGGCTGATTGTTGTAGGAATTCAGCAGGTAGTTGGTCTGGTGAGGGATAGCATGGTTTTAGTTTCTGTAGTAGGGTTAGAATATATGTTGTTGGGACAGGTTGAATATGAAAAGGAGGGGGTGAGGTTGATTTTATAGGAAGGTAGAGTGAAGTTATTAGGTGATAGCTGACTAGCTAGTGCTTGGATAGCATTAGTAAAAAAGGTATTGAAAGCATTGTCTGTATTCATGGGATTTTTGTGGTCAGTATTTTGAGGGTTTGGAGTAGTGGATTGACCTGGATGGAGTAGTTGGTTGCTTGCTTTATTTGACAGGGGCCACCATCCCACTTCCTCCAGGATGGACATGCCAGTATAAGCCACTTGCTGTCATTCCTCTGCCCACTTCTTCCAGTACCTGAGCCATTAACCAGACTCTGTCACCTGGGTTGTTGTCAGGGCCTTATCACTGTATGCCACAGAGCCAGACACTAATCTGATGATTGCAAGATATTTATCTTTTATAGTCATAGATTGGAAAGACTTGATAGTTATCATTGCAAAGGTATGCTGTTCTTAACAGCAGTCTTATCCTATTTTTTATACTTTTAACTAGTTCTGATTTGTTCAAACTCTTTTGTGGAATTTTTTGCACACTTTCAGCATTAATAAACTGTTTCATTGGTGCTGCCAAGTACACTACAACATTTTATGTAGCCAGTGAGTGGAATAATTAAGCAGTTTTCCTATAGGTCCATAAAGGATGCAGTGGAAATTGTTCATAAAATCATATATATAATTTTTTTGTTTTGTTTTGCTGGTAACAGTATAAAAGTCATTGTAGTAAACTGTTTGTTTTCTTTTAAAAATTGGTTCACAGAACTGTAATCCCGATGTGGAAAATGTGTACCCTTTCAGAAGCTTGATATGCTTGGTGTACTGAATTTCTTGTCTTTGACATTTTAGGTGTTGATCAGTGTATTCAGAGATTTTTGGATGTTGCAAGGCAAACTGAATGTTTCTTCCTTCAGAAAAGACTCCAGCTGTCTGTTCAAAAACCCGAACAAGTTGTAAAGGAGGTAATGATATTTCAGAATAAGAAATTACATTAATTGCCTACCTGCCTTTCATTCTGCTTTTCTTAGAAAAGTATCTGTAAACTTGCTTGATGTCTCTTTGCTGGCAAAATCTGATAAAACATTTTTTATTAAAGTTCTATACTTTGCAGGTGTAATGGGCATATATAGTAAGATCAAAATCCTTTTTTAGTTCAAAAAGTATTTTAAAAAATCTCTTACATTGTTACTTTCTGCTCTAGACTGTAAATTATGCCTTCTAGAGGGAAAATTCTATTTTTTGTACTACACAAGTCTGTTTTTAATGCTTTTTTTTTTGCATCCCCTTGAAAGTGACCTTACCGTTTAACATTTATTCTAAGACTTTCATTCTACCAGAGGTGACATAAAGTTAATAGGCAATTTCTCTTGTCAGAATTGTAGCTTCTAGCAACCCTAGCCCATGGACTGGTTAATTACAGAATATATAGGTGGCAACGGGTTTGTGGTGAAGACTGTTGTAATTTCCTAGAGAAAATATTTTTCTACAATTTTTTTTGATTACCTGTAAACATGACAGAATGTGCAGTGATATAAACATTCATATCTCATAAGAGACCAATCTTTGGGAATTTTATGAGTGATGCTGCAAGCATGAGGACCATTCCAGGTGAAAATTTTCAAATTTACCAGGTGCTCTCCCCTTCCTATCATTTGTCACCCATCTCCATTTCTTTGCCTTTCAGTGTTCAGATGGATGAAAATGGTCCCTAGCTTCCCTTTGTGGATTTTTTTTAATTTTATTTTAGAAGAAACGTGGATATATCTTCTGTATTTCAAAGCAAGTCTTCCCTAATTTTCTAAACAAGTATGCTTCTTGTAGGCAGCCCCTAAAGACTGCAATATTCAGTACCTGTTCTTCAGGCTGGAATAGCTTTGAGTCTTGTGACATTTTGATAGAAGTTCAGTAAAAACAGCAGATAATAAAGTCTTAACATCTTTTCTAGCTGTGTAAGTGATACATGCTTCAGAACCCCTGCCAAACACTGAAAGTCTAAAAGATGAAGAGAAATGGAAAAAAAAACTAATGGACATTAGAATAGGGAAAGTCTGATAAACTGCAGAATGGAAAAAACTTAAGGATGCAGCTGTAGAAGTGAGTCATAAATGTATGTCCTTCAGAATAACTACAAATCTCTGTCAGGAAGTTCAGAACTAACACCCAACACTTTTTGGAGTTGATCCACAATAATAGTCAATATTCTGACCCTAAGGAAATACCAAATAGCCTAGCTGACAAATGAAGTGCAAATTTTACTCCACCCACAGTTACAACTGCTCCATATATTCCACAGGCCTTGCCACTCATTTTAATTTGTATGGAGCACGTTCTGTCAGCCCTCTAAAAGTTTATCCATGGGCCCTGATAATATACCCGTTTATTAGTGACAAATATGACCCATTTGAAACCCTACTTAATCTCTTTAATCTAAGCCTCTTGCATTCCTGAAACCTGGAAAACAACCTTTGTGATGCCATTACCCAAGGGCAAACCAGCCATGCTCCCTGGTAACAATAGACCCATCAGTCTCACAGACCTCATATGTAAAGCTGTGGAGCATATTACCTCAGATCTCATTAAACTGGCAATTGAAAATCTCTTATTATTGGACCCTCGTCAGTTTGGCTTTGTCAGAGGACATTCCTGCCTCTAACCTTATTTCTTTCTTTGAAAAAGTCACTGAAGCAGTGGATAGTGATTATGCAGTGCATACAGCATTTCTAGACCTAGCCAAGGCCCTTGACACTGTTCTCCAAGCGGACATTGACTGACTTGTACATTTGAATATATATCCTTACTTTGTGCAGTGGATAACTAACTAGTTGTCTGACAGCATCTGTGTTAGAAGTGCATGTGCCACTTCTGAAAGCAAAAAAGTTACCAGTGCTGTACCGAATATAATGCACATTTGGCATATATTTGTCTTAAACTTATTACTCCACTTGAGAGACCTTGGAGATTCATAACTAAAAAAGATCAGTGGCCTCAAAAATCTGAGTTATCAGGGCAGGCTGGCAGCCCTCTTGTCTCTTACAAGAGTCTTCCATGGAGATCTGTGTCTTTTCTTTAGAGCTGTGAACAATCTTTGACCTCCTATTCCTTCACAGAAAAAAAGGTACCTCACATACCAGGTTAAAGAACTAAACTTTCATCAGCAGATAAATGGACACTGGCGTGAGAGATTCATATCATGCCAGTCTGTCACTCCGATAAGACACATTGGCATGATGTATCCCTTCCTGCTGGAACAAATTTGCATTGTGGCACCCTTGCCACCTTCTGACTAAACCTAGATAATTGGGTAGGCAGCCTCAAATTCTCCTTTGGTCTATCTTGTCTTGCCCGCCTTGAGGTTGGAAGGAGCTGAGTAAGGATATTTGACTTGGCTTGTAATACTCTAAGACTGAGTTCCTTGTACTTACCTGTGATCTACTTCATGAACAGAGCACTGACAGTTTGGCATCTCCCAAAAACATTGGCTACAGGCTAGTCATTGAAGTACCTAAAACTTCTTGGCAACCCTTGTTCTACAAAATATAACATTTTAAATTTACCTTCATGTGGCTCTCGTAGTGTCATATTGCATGTACTCAGTATGTCAGATCCAAAATGTATTATAGTGGATTAGCCTAGCCAAAAGCTTCTACCCTGTTAGGAAGGCTTTACCCACTATGCACAGATGCTTTCTCACAGGCAGTTTTTGATTGAGTGTTTGCAAAGGAATATTTAAATATGATCCAGAAAATTGCAAGGCAGTAACTGGGTTAGTTTCTTCCCTGGGCCAAAATTTCTATCCGATTTTATAATCGGAAGGTGCCGGGCGTGTTGAAGAGCTCAGACAATAGAAAAAGAGAAGCCCTCATTCTTTATATTCTAAAAAATGAGAATTTTTACTGACTGAAACTGACTCCTACTCTTTACCAGACTCTGGCCATAGAGAGTTGCCTCACAGTTAGGCTTGCTTCCAGAGGGCATTGCTTTTACAGAGGCAATTTATATGGAAAAGTTTTCTGTTGGCCTACAGGGCCCCCCCTTTATCTCCAAACAAATATATATAGAAAATCATGAGGCTTTCTGTTACACATTTCAGGGTGTAATGAATGCGGATAGCTTGCACCCAGATTTGCAGGCAGTATCAGAAAGAACTGATAAAAGATGTAAGGGGGCACTTTGTGACACACAAGGGGGCACTTTGTGACACATGAGGCCTGTGTAGTAGTCATAAGATTAACTGCTGCTGCTGTTTTCCACATCCTGTCAGATTAAGCAGTTTGTCGCTTAGCAGCTTGATCGTTCAACATAGAGTTGAGGCTGTTATATACTTATGGCAAGATGTATACCTCTAGCAGTTTGGCTGTTTGCTTTGGGAGTTATTTATCTAATGTGTTATCTTATTAGCTCTCCAGTGTAGATGAGCTTCAGGATGCACTGCAGAATTGTTTTCCCAAGATAGCTGCACTGTGAACAGTAGGTTGATTACAGCTCTGCTAGGGTGAAAAAGAAGAGAAGTAAAATGCCAGCAAAAACTGTGAAGGGAGACTTGTAAAAAGGGAAGATGTTTAGTGTTTTGTGTAATATTCTGCCTTTTGAAGGAGAGTCCATATTGCTTCAAGATGGATCCTGACAGCTTAGGCATGTACTGAGGTTTTATTTACTGCCTTGATACTTCCTCTTGCTAACAAGTATAATGCCAACGGGAAGATCAGAACTTGTGCCTAATAAGGAAAGGCACAGATAGTCTGCAGATTCTTTAGTTAGCAAACTTAACAGAGAAGCTTAGTTTTAACTGGTCAGTGGGTATAGTCTGATGATAAAATGTTTGCTTAGAAGCTTTTATAGTATGAAAATGATTAGAATTGTTTTGTTCGAGGAGATGAGACCTTGATTGCTTAATCTCCCATGTATTTGTGTTCTCTTATAGTAAAATAAATCATTCTGCTCTGCTGAGATGTTGCATGAAGTTATTTTTGACCGTAACAGTTTGCTACTGTGAAGTCTGTGATTTAGAGTTCTCTGAATTGCTGCAGCAGAAATCCTTCTTGGGTCCATATTTGGCAGGTTTTTGGTGAGGTGTATTTCTGGTGTGTCAGCTCATAGCTGCACTTGTTCAGCAGCTTTTTCAGTCTGTGTAGGTAAGTTTTCCTACTTGACTTTTAGTTAATTAGTAATTAGTGTATGACAGTGGGTATTTGTATGTAGGGTTGCCAGTTTTCTTTGTGGCGAAAACCGGACTAAAGTCACGCCCCTTGCATCACCCATAATTCCACCTATTCCCACCCCCTCTCCCATCCATGCTCCACGCCTTTCATGACATCAGCTGATGGGAACGCCCTCTTTTTCTGTTCCAGATGCCTGCTTTCAGCCAATTTCTCCCCAGTTGCCATAAACACTGTTCAAAACTCTCACTGTGCATACTGTCTTCTGCTTTACTTCTACAGTGATTACAGATATTTGGATTTAATTTAAAACATTTATTTCAAATTTTATAGCACAAACCACTGATACATATTTGCTAAAGAAAGCAATACAATCTCACAATGAAAACAGACTTGGCATTAAAACTACTCTTCTACAATAATTATTTGGATTTTATTTTTTTACATTTTAAAGCACAATGATGCACAAACACTGACAGACATCTGGTAAACAAAGCAATACTGTCTCACAATGAAAATAAACTTGGCAATGGCATTAAAACTTCTCTACCCTTGAAACTCACATTCATTGAAACTCACACCACATCCAAAGAAAATGCATGGCCACGGGTGGATAAAGATTACCTTTGGTTTGTTTGCAAATCATAGGCCCCTTGCACACAAAACAAGAAACATACATGTGTTCTTTTCTTTGATACACCTTCCTGACTTTATTAAATTATATTCCTTGTATAATACAGCTCACTTGTTAAGAGTGCATTTTAAATTTATTGTTTGAACATTTTCCAGTAGACTGTACTGTAGGCAATAACACAAAATGCATGAACCAATAATGACAAAACTGCCCAATTCAGAACATTTCCATCATAAAAGTCTACTTCCACACCCACACTATAAATAGAAAAAAAAAACTTTTTTTAAGGGCATTCTTCTTTAAGAATGCCCTTCATGTCCAGTCGCACAGATGCAGAAGCCAAGATTGTGTATATCTTCGTCTACCACGTGGGTAGAATTTGAATGCCAGAAGACATTTGGACTATGCAGTGGGCCACCATGAACAGTCAGACAAGTGAGAGGTGTGTGTGTGTGTGTGTGTGTGTGTGTGTGTGTGTGTGTGTGTGTGTGTGTGTGTGTGTGTGTTTGTGTGTGTGTTTGTGTGTTTGTGTGTGTGTGTGTGTGTGTGTGTGTGTGTGATCATGTGTGATGCATGATTTACTGGATGTGATAACTGTAAACTAAACATTCTTGACATTCTGCTATACAACAAGTTGCCAAAAAAGTACTCTCCAAATGTTTAAGCAAAAGTTCAGTATAATGCACAGTTCACCCAACAACCAAAACAGAAAAGTGGACACACACAAAAATATTATTTTGTAGTGGGAAGAACTCCTGTATACAATCTTCCATATAAACCAGAGCCCTGTTTGCATCTTGTTTATTGTGTTTTGTCTCCAAGTTATACACTTCAGATTTAGTAACCTCCTTCTAGAGATAACAAAGTTTTAAATGACAATGTTTAACCAGTCATAATCACCTAACCAGCATTTAACATATTCTCTTTTACTTGCACAATGTATGTGGTAGTATAGAAACTGGTGCTTGATTTAATAACTTCAAATGCATGTGAACATTTTGTTGTAGCAGAAGTAAATATTAGTTCTCTCCAGGTATTCTCTTGCACATAAAACACACACACACTCACACACACACACACACACACACACACACACACACACACACACACTTCATTCAAATGTTGGCATCTGAAAAGAAAACCCGTCTTATCACATACACACACTACAGCTCAAAGATAGCCCATCTACTATTTCCACCGATACTTTCCAAGTCACTTCTAGTACTGCAAAGGTTCTGTATATAACACTAAATTTCGGCAACAGTGACAGCAACATACTGTTTCAAATTCTGATCAAATGTTGATGAGAATAGCAAGCAAAGGTAGACAGTTCTGTCCAAAATACAAACAAACACGTAGACAAATTAAAATGATTTGGTAATAAAAGTGCCTCCTCTTAACAAGGTAAATACATTAAAGAAAATTAAAAGCTGATTACACAATTTCCAGTAATTATCAATGGAGAAGAATGCAAGTGGCAACCACCTCCCAAGCAAAGCTCCAAGGATACAGCATCTTCTGATTCATCCTCTGATGATGATACCCCTGCCACTACCGCACCATCTAACACTCAAATTCAGTCTTTGAGGGAGGTACCTAACCCTTCAGCAGCCCATGATGATAATAAGAGTAGTACTCCTTTGGACTGCAGTAGTTTTTCAAACTGTTGTAAATTCTGTCCCTCACATTCAACTAAATATGCCAAAATTTTGGAAGGGCATGTACGGTTAAATATCCCTACAATTGAAGATGTGCAGGCAGTTTTAAAAGCTTTCAGTCCTCCAGGTATTTTTAGAAAAAATATGTGAAAAGTCAGCTATTGGTGACAGCATTCCAGAGCATATAGATGAGGGATTTCTAACTGTGCGAGATAATTTACTAAAAGCAATGGCTACAGCATGTCCTCCAACACCTAACTGGGCATGAATTAAAGTTATCGTGCTGAAGGAAAACAAATCTATTAAAGTATAATTACAATGCATGATAGATGCTTTTGAGGCTTTTTTCAGGGCATCCAGAACCTACTGAAGGAGTGGCATCCAGTGGGCTGTCAGCAGCATTTGTTGTCTTATTTGATCTTGTATAGGCAGTGATAAAAACGCTTTGTCTAAACTGACCCAGCTTCGGTATACGTGAAATTGTTAATCAAGCGCAATACATAGTAAACAATATAGTCAGAGAAGAAAAAAATTGTGGATGTTCAACTTCAAAAATTTAATACTGATTCACGGGGGAGAGTACAGGGCAAAAGAAATCTGAGAGGTAAAGGCAGATATAGATTCTTTCACAACAAGGACCAGGGCAATACCAGCAAAACCTTTTACCCCCACCACACCCCACCCTGCATCTTCACCTCAGATCCTGTAGCATGGGTCATGTATTAACCCATTTAATTGTGGTTAGAGTGGACATTGGCGCAATGTGTCCCTTTCTTTAACCAGCAAACTCATTATGTCACTCCAATGTCCAAACCCCACAACAAGCAGAAAAACAACATCCAACTTGGAACACTGTTTGGCAGCCCCTAGTGTGGCAGCAAAACCAGTAGGACAGCCATGAATAGACACCGCTGTTTCCTTTGGTACCAGTGGACAAGGAGGGTCCCATTGTTAAAATTACAGTGTGCAGTTCTACTCTTCCTATTCTTATTGACAGAGGAGCAACTGGATCTGCAGTAACCTCATCGAATGTGAAAAGCCTCCTACTCTCCATGAAAACTGTTTGGAGTGTGGGAGCCTCTGTGATTCCCTTGGATTCTCCAGAGACAAAATCTGCCCCATTTCAAATAGGTCCATTATAAGAGCCACATGCTTTTATTGTAGGAAATTCTGCCCTTTGAATCTTTTGGCTAGAGATGTGCTGTGTAAATTACAATGTACTGTGTTTTGCTCTCCTGATCAAGTTTTTCTAGATATCCCCAACAAAACCCCTAACCCCCAGATTTGTATTCAGCCTATATTTATGCAGACAAAGACACGGTCTTTGCAGTGCTTAGTTTGGAACAGACCTCAGGTATGACTAATTTGGAAGGAATGGAAGCTGATTCTCTGCTGTTGTGGACTACCTATAACAGTGAGGTAGGGCTCATAAAGGATGCAGAACCAGTTAGAGTTAATTTAAAGCCTTATAAGATTCTACTAGTTGTTGAGTACCCGTAATCAGCAGAGGCAGAGAAAGGAATTGAATCTGAGAAAGGAATTGAATGTCATTTTTGTGTTATTCCAGCAAGATTCCCTATTAGAATCCTATGTAATATGCCTGTTTTGCCAGTTAAACAAGCAAGGGCACCTATAGGTTTGTAAAAGATTTAAGACCAGTTGGCTTCTGTTATGGCAGCTAAGGATATGTGGGAAGAGACTAAACAAAAGATAGTTCTAAAACTGATAAAATGGAAACTCTTGTTTATGGATAGTAAGATGCAAGCAGAGAGAAAATGTTAGTCCCTTTAGTTTTATTTACAGGTAAGGCATATTTTTGTCAACCTGAGGTGAAGTTGTGGATGATACTAAAGAGCTGAAAGACAATATCTTGAAGGGGATGAGGCAAGAGGGACAAGTTTATCCTCCCAGTAGAACAAGGTGGTTTAGGATTAACTGATTTGAAAGGAAGATGTTCATCGTGTTTCACTGTTGCAGTCATTACACTTGGGTTATCCTGCTGGCAGGCGACCCGCAGTCTGCCCTAGTTCCAAAGTCTAGGTCCGGCGTCGGTTGCTGTCACTTCTTCCCTGACGTCAGTGCGCCAGGGATATAAAAGATGCAACCAACGCCATTTTCTTCAGTCTTTCTTGCCGCGCGGTGCACGAAGCAGAAGCAGTTCTCAAGTGCCGGTCGGCCGACTCCTGAGATTTTTGAAATAGAGTTTCAGAACCGAAGTCTTCAATGAAGCTAACTACCTCGTTGGGGAAACTTTGTCTTGCTCCAGACCGATGTCAGTAAAAGTTAACAATTGTATTTCTTGTGGGAAGCAAATACCTCATAAGGACTTTCACTCTTACTGTATTCCTTGCCTAGGCCCTGACCAAGATGTTACTAGTTGTCGGTTTTGTGCTAGATTCAACAAACGCACTATTAAACGTCGGTTTGATTTTGCATTTCATTACTTTGTCCGAAGGTTTAACTATATAATACCGTCGGAACAACCGACGACAGGAATTCATAAAAACCGCAAAGACAAGGAAAAGGACAGGCATCCGAGGTCCAAAACCGATGACGAAGCCTCTTCTAGGCCAGTCGCCGGTTCTCAGTGAGGGGCTTTCGCAGCCCCTGACACCCGCTACCTCAGAGCCACAGGCCATATCAGACTTGCACGTGGAGACATCTAGGCCTGTGGATACTCAAGGTATTGGGCCTACGGAAAATATTCCCTCCGATGGGTCCGGAGCCACTGAGCAGGCATCGGCTTCTGAGGGTGTTTTTCAGACCTTCACAACTTACTATTAAATCCTCTGCAGCAGCCAAAGTACAGTCAAAGACACCATTAAAGGCAAAGAAACAAGTACAGCATTCTCCTGGACAGTCAACCACGCCAAAGAAACAGATGCTTAAAATGGCCGAAGACTTAATTACTTTGATCAGGGGTTCGGTTCTCATCCCCCTCCTGATAAAAGGCCTAGGCAAGACACTGACTATGATTCCTCTGACCAGGTTTCTATTTCCTCTGATTCCTCTTCAGATCAGGGCTATCCTCTTCCTCCCTGTGAGGACTCTGATGCTGAAGAATCTATACCTTCAGCCTCTCCACCTGAGGATTACTCTTTTGGGGAAACTCTGCACACCATGAGGGAACATTTCCACTGGGAGAGCTAGGATTATTCAGAATCCAGGAAAAGGCTCCGAGATTTTCTTTTACTGCCTCAACACAGGCCCCTGGCTATCCCCCCTGTGCTTGATATAGTTGATTATGTTTTCTCGGAATCCAGTCTGTCTCCTGATTCTTTACCCCCCGCACCAGTCAAGCCAGACAGGTATTACAGGGTCCCTGACTCTCATAAATTTCTTTATAAAAACCCAACTGCTGACCCTGAAACAAATTCTCAGGGTCCCAAAGGGGTTAAGGCTTCCACTGCAAAAAACCCTGTTCCCTCTGATAGGAATTCTAGAGCTCTGGATAGATGGGGGAAAAAAGTTTACACTTCTGCTACTTTAGCTGTAAGGGCTTTAAACTGCCAGTTTCACATGCTTAAATATCAACAGTACTTAATGTCTTTGTTAAAACAGAAAATGCTTACAGATTCAGAGAATCCTGACAGTAAGGAAATGCAGGAATTATTGCATGCAGCTGAACAAGTGGGAAAGCATACTCTGCAATGTGGTTTTGATTCATTAGAGGCTTCTTGCAGAGCCGCAGTTACAGGCTCTGTCATTCGAAGGCATGCTTGGTTGAAAGAACAAAGTTTACCTGAACATGTTAAAGTAAAATTATTGGATGCTCCATTACAGCATGATATTTTGTTTGGTGTTAAGGCAGAAGAGGTGTTAAAATGGAGGATAAAGCAAAATCTATGCAGACAGTAAAGGACTTACAGGTTCAACCACCTAGGTTTAGTAGAAACTGGCCTTCAAAAAATTGGTCCTTTCAGGTGTCAGACAGGCCACAAAGATACAGACACCCAAGAGGCAGATCTCAGCCACAAGGCTCCTACAGACCTAAACAATGGGGTGCTTCTGCCCCCAAAGGAGGAGAAGACAAATCACAACCTTATAGGAAACAGTCCCAATGACTTTCCTCTACAAAAGCCTTTTGGCAGCACCCCTAGGGGGGAAAGCTAGCACTTTTCACACAAAATTGGCACATAATCACCCAGGACAAATGGGTACTGAATATAGTTTCTCAGAGTTACAGGTTCCACTTTCACACTCTTCCAAAATCAAAAGGTATGCCGGACCTGCCACAAAACCAATGGGCAGAGGCACAAAAGGAAATTGCTGCTCTCATGGACATGGGAGCTATTCAAAGAGTACCACAGCAAGAACTGGACAAGGATTTTACTCAAGACTCTTCCTGGTTCCCAGAAAGGTCAAACCTAAATACTTTCCTGGATGTTCCAAAATTCAAAATGTTAACACTGCAGCAACTTCTACCCATGCTGGGCAAGAAGGCGTGGCTAGTTACTTTGGACCTCAAAGAGGCATACCTGCATGTCCCAATCAGACAATCTTGCAGAAGATGCCTCAGATTCATAGCTGGCTCAATGCATTACCAATTCTCTGCACTGCCCTTTGGCTTATCTACTGCGCCCAGGGTCTTCACAAAATGCCTGGCACCAGTAATTGCATTTTGCAGATAGGAATTCAGATATATCCCTACTTGGACTACTGCCTTATTCAAGCAGAGAGCAAGGACATTCTACTAAAGCATCTGGCGTTTGTAAAAGGATTATTAATTTGCCTAGGGTACACAGTAAACAAAAATAAATCGGAACTAGTGCCCTCTCGAGATAATATTCCTGGGTGCAAGCTTAAATACAACTGCCCAGATGGCTTATCTCACGCCAGACAAACAAAGGCAACTGACTCATTACTTTCAAATGATGGCAACGAAGACCCAGCTCCCTGCAAGAAAAATTCTGCAGGCCCTGGGCATCATGGCTTCCTGCATTCTACTCATTCCATATGCAAGACTGCATATGAGGAAACTACAATGGTATCTAAAAAGTGTTTGGACTCAGCATTGCCACAGCCTGGAAACAATAGTGACTATAATTCCCTGTCTACAACAGGAGTTTCGATGGTGGTCCAGGGCCTGTCACCACAACAAGGGACAGCCCTTCACCTTACCAACTGCCAAGCAGACAATAACAACGGGCGCATCGGATTATGCCTGGGGGGCACATATGGCAGGAAAATGTATTCTGGGCACGTGGCCCAAGGAACAAATTCATCTTCACATCAATCAAAAAGAGATGCTAGCTGTACAGAATGCCCTGACAGCCTTCAAGGAGCTACTACATCCAGGACAACTTACTAAAGACGAACAACACCACAGTTATGTGGTACATAAACAAGCAAGGGGGCACACATTCCTACCCCCTCTGCAGGCAAGCCATGACTCTGTGGAGCACAGCACTGATCTATCAAGTACATCTGTAGGCACAATTCCTGCCAGGAAAGAAAAATACACTGGCAGACGAACTAAGCATAAATATCATGGATACACACGAATGGAAACTAAATCCACAGGTCTTCAGCATGATAACAAGGAAATGGGGATGCCTGGACATGCATCTTTTTGCCTCCCCTCACAACTGCCAACTACAGAAATTCTGCACAAGAACTTATCACTCACAAGCATGGAAAGTGGATGCTCTTTCATTCAGCTGGAAAACCCTGACCGTTTATGCCTTCCCTCCACTGCCTCTTCTTCCCAAGGTACTCCTAAAAGTCAGACAAGAGAAGCCAAAAATGATCCCGATTGCCCCAGACTGGCCACGCCAGCACTGGTACCCAATCCTAAAGAGCTCGTCTCGAGGCCCAGCCTGGCCTTTACCTCAAATTCCTCATCTTCTGACTCGACAAAACAATCGGATTCTACACAGTCAACTCAGAACCTTAAATCTGGCTGCATGGCAGATAATTTAGCCACTCAGACCACACCTCTCTCTAAAGTTGTTATGGATGTCATTTTAGAAGCCAGGAGGCCCAGCACTAGGGAATCTTATGTAGAAAAATGGAAGAGATTCTGTGCTTGGAACCAGGCACAAGGACTCAAACCGCTTGTTCCAAATATACCTCAGATTTTACAATACCTAACTGAGATGCTGGACAAAGGCCTATCCTTTTCATCTGTTAAAATCCATGCCGCTGCCATTTCAGCTTATTACAATACGGAACCTCCTATTTTTTCACATCCACTGCTAAGGCAGTACCTCAGAGGGGCAAGAAACATAAGACCCCCAAGGAGAGCACCAGTACCTACTTGGGACCTCAATTTTTATATTACAAAAGCTCACACTGCCTCCTTTTGAGCCAGCCAACACAGCTGATATAAAATTCTTATCATGGAAAACTGCTCTGCTCCTAGCAATAACTTCAGCAAGAAGAGTCTCGGAGTTACAGGCATTAATGGCAGTGGAACCTTTCATCATTTTTCATCAGGACAGGGTCTCTCTAAGGACGAACCCAACATTTATGCCAAAGGTGGTTTCCAGTGTGGCTCTTAACCAAACCATTCATTTGCCAACTTTCTATCCAAATCCCCAGAATAAAGGGGAGAGACTTCTGCACACTTTGGATATACACCGACAGCTACGATTCTACTTGGACAAAACAAAAGCTTTCAGAAAATCTGAGCAACTGTTTGTAGCTTATGCTGCAGGATCACAAGGAAAGCCCATCTCAAAGCAGACTATTTCAAAATGGATAGGACACTGCATTCGCTTCTGCTATGCACAACATGGCAAATCAGTGCCTAAGGGCATAAGGCCACATTCTACCAGAGCAGCAGCCACTCCAGCAGCCTTTCTCAGAGGAGTACCAACCAAAGACATTTTAGAAGCTGCAACCTGGAGTTCAGTGCACACTTTCACTAAGCACTACCACTTATCTCTCTACTCTAAATCCAGAGCAGGCTTTGCCACTGCAGTTCTGCAGGGCCTGGTAGCCTCTTCTAATCCTATTTAGGCCCAGCCCTTTCTCAGAGGAGTACCAACCAAAGACATTTTAGAAGCTTCAACCTGGAGTTCAGTGCACACTTTCACTAAGCACTACCACTTACCTCTCTAGTCTAAATCCAGAGCAGGCTTTGCCACTGCAGTTCTGCAGGGCCTGGTAGCCTCTTCTAATCCTATTTAGGCCCAGCCCTTTCTCAGAGGAGTACCAACCAAAGACATTTTAGAAGCTTCAACCTGGAGTTCAGTGCACACTTTCACTAAGCACTACCACTTACCTCTCTAGTCTAAATCCAGAGCAGGCTTTGCCACTGCAGTTCTGCAGGGCCTGGTAGCCTCTTCTAATCCTATTTAGGCCCAGCCACCCAACCTCAGCTTTGGGATTGAACCCAAGTGTAATGACTGCAACAGTGAAACACTATGAACATAGTACAGTTGTGTACCTACCATAAATGTAGATGTTCGAGTGTATTCACTGTTGCAGTCCAGGTTACCCACCCCACCCGCCATCCCCCTTTCTCATTGCTGGGTCCTTTTTGTACTTCTGAACTCTCTGCAACCTTTGTGATGTATTTGCTTGTAGATGAAGGAAATGTTATTTTGGTACATGCATGTTTTTTGACATAATTTTTTCCAGCCTTTCCTTTTTGGGGGCACCTGACATCTGGGGCAAGAAAACTGAAGAAAATGGCATTGGTTGCATCTTTTATACCCCTGGCGCACTGACGTCAGGGAAGAATCAACAGCAACCGACGCCGGACCTAGACTTTGGAACTCGGGCTGACTGCGGGTCGCCTGCCAGCAGGATAACCCAAGTGTAATGACTGCAACAGTGAATACACTCGAACATCTACATTTATGGTAGGTACACAACTGTACTTTTTAATGCTATACTGTTAAGGCTCGCATACATAACACAAGCAGAAAACTGCATTTCAAAGTGGAAAGGTATGATGGTGAAACCGGGAAGAAATTCAAGAAATAAGGAGAGAGAGAGGGGGATTTTGGATGCATATCATTAAGGATAGTAATGGCTACACAGAATATTATGTTCATAAAGTAGCAGAAATATTCTCAGAATTAAGCCAACAGGAGAGCAGAGAAAGGATATTTTGTCAATGGGGATGACTGCAAGTAGAGGTGTAGAGAACAGGTAAGAGGGGGCTGGAATTTACTGCAGAAAACTGGCAAACAAACCAAGATATTGGAAGCAAATAGCTGGAGAGGGAAAGGTAATAAAATGGGATGAGGCCAAGAAGACGTTTGGACTGCCTTCCCTACCAGGGATTGATATCAGAATATAGGCAAAAATAAAGAGATAGGGGAATCTTGAGTGAAAGACCTGCTTTGGTAGAGTTTTTAGTTGAATCTAGAATAGAAATTTTGTTAATGGTGTAATTAGTAGAGCATATAAAATATTGCACAATAAACAATTGGAGGACATGGGTACGGCTCCCAAGTATGTAGCAAGATCTGAATGGTTTAGGATTTTGCTCGGAAGTTTTGCATAGCTATTTTTACACCCCAAGCAAACTCCTGAGCATTTTCCCTCTGGGAGATGAAAAATATTGGAGGTGTGATGAGAAAGAGTGAGGTAACTGGAAACATGTTTTTGGGAGTATGATGTGTTGGTAAATTGTAAAAATTCCCTACAGAGTACTCTGTCAGAAATATCGGGCAAGCAAATGGGTGTAACTAAGGAAATTATTCTTTTGAGCAGGGACACAGGATCTGAATTGCCTAGACACAGTGAGGCCTTGTTAAGTTCAGGTTAGGTGGCTGCCAAAAAAGCAATTCCTAGAAATTGTCAATTAACATTTAAACCAACTGTATTTGAAATATTGAATATTGCAACAGAGATAAATAGAAATAAATGGAAATTTTGGGAATAATTTATGCAGAATAATGTTCTGGAGGAGGAGTGAGGTTTAAGGGAAGACAGGAATTGAGCAATTATGTAATGTTAGACTGAAGATAGTTGGGGAAAATGAAAATATGTGATAATGTTTACCTACATCTTAAGTGATAATTTAATAAAGGTTTTAAAAGATTTAAAAGGGCAGTCAATGTGATAGCATTGCCAACTTTTCCTATAGTACCTATCCCAGCTAGAATACTAAGCTTTATCCCTCTGACAGCTACCACTTTTTCAGTGATAAATGTTTCCTCTGCTTTCTTTTCTGTTCTTAAGCACCTAGACAATCCGTATTTGTTTGCCTTTACCTACAGAGGACAACAATATACATGGACAAGGGTACCTCAAGCATATGTATCCTTTTCTCCAGAGAAATGAAGAAACTAGATAAAATCCAATTTCCTCGTAGGTCTACCTTAAAACAGTAGGTGAGCGATTTGCTTTTAGCTTCTGATTGTTACTTCAACTGCCAAGAAGATACTATTTTTCTTTTTAACAAGTTAGCAAAACTAGGATTCAGAGTTAGTAAGGCTAAATTGCAGTTGTGGAAACCCTCGTAAGTCCAGTATTTAGGACATCTTATTTCAGAAGGTTCCTGGCAAATTTTATCCTCACCCATTACTGCTATTCAAGCTGCACCATGTCCTCCAATGTTAAAACAGTTACAGGCTTTTCTGGGTCTGACAGTTTATTGCTGACAGTCTATTTCAAGTTGTGTGGCAGTAGTAAAAGTTTTTGTGTTAGAATTACTGAAGAAAGGCACCACTTAGCCCTTACTATGGTAGGAGCATCATGAGCAAGCTTTTGATTAACTAAAAACTTTGCTTTTAAACCTTTCTGCTCTTGGGTTACCAGATTATTCAAATTCTTTGTTCTGTTGCGAAAGGAACAAGTTAGTGACAGAATTATTAGCACAACTTAGAAATTATGGTTTTAGACTTGTTGCTTATTTCTATCCAAATATTTATCATGTAGCTGTAGCCGTCCACTGCCTTAGGACGGTGGCTACAATAGTGCTTAAAGTAGAAACGGCAGATGCCCTAACTCCTGTGCACAAGAGTTTTTTGGCAGATGTTCGTGTTACACTGCTGCAGTCATTACACTTGGGTTATCCTGCCGTCAGACGGTCCCGCAGTCGGCCCGAGTTCCAAAGACTTGGTCAGGCGTCGGTTGCTGTCGCTTCTTCCCGGACGTCAGTGCGCCAGGGGTCTATAAGATGCATCCGATGCCATTTTCTTCAGTATTTCTTGCCATGCGGTGCCCGAAGCAAAAGCAGTTTGCAAGTGCCGGTCAGCCAACTCCTGAGATTTTCGAAGTCGAATTTCAGATCCGAAGTCTTCAATAAAGCTAAGTACCCCGTTGGGGAAACTTTTTTTCTTGCCTCAGACTGATGTCAGAAAAAGTTAATAATTGTATTTCTTGTGGGAAGCAAATACCTCATAAGGACTTCCACTGTTACTGTATTCCATGCCTAGGCCCTGATCACGACGTCACTAGTTGTCGGTTTTGTGCTAGATTTAACAAACGCACTATAAAACGACGTTTTGATTTTGCTTTGCACTACTTTGGCCGAAGGTTCAATTATACTATGCCGTCGGATCAACCGACGACCGTAATTCTGAAAAAATGCAAAGACAAGGATAAAGACGGGCATCCGAGGTCCAAAACCGACGACTAAGCCTCTTCTAGGCCAGTCGCCGGTTCTCAGTGAGGCGCTTTCGCAGCCCCTGACACCCGCTACCTCAGAGCCACAGGCCGCCTCCGACTCCCACATGGAGACAACTAGGCCTCTGGAAACTCAAGGTATTGGGCCTATGGAAACTAATCCCTCAGATGGGTCCAGAGCTGCTGAGCAGGCATCTGCTTCTGAGGGTGTTTTCAGACCTTCACAACTTACCATTAAAGCAACAGCCAAGACAAAAACACCATTAAAGACAAAGAAGCAAGTACAGCATTCTCCTGGACAGTCCTCCATGCCTAAGAAACAGATGCTTAAAATGGCCGAAGACCTCATTACTCTAATCAGGAGTTCCCATCCCCCTCCTGAGAAAAGGCCTAGGCAGGATACAGACTATGATTCTTCTGATCAGGTTTCCATTTCCTCTGATTCCTCTTCAGACCAGGGATACTCTCTACCCCCCTATGAGGACTCTGATGCTGAAGAATCTATCCCTTCAGCCTCTCCTCCTGAGGATTATTCTTTTGGGGAAACTTTACATACCATGAGGGAGCATTTCCATTGGGAAAGTCAGGATTATTCTGAATCCAAGAAAAGGCTCTGGGACTTCCTTTTATTGCCTCAGCACAGGCCCCTGGCTATTCCGCCTGTGTTAGATATTGTGGATGATGTGTTCTCTGAATCCAGCTTATCTCCTGATTCTTTGCCCTCTGCACCAGCCAAGCCAGATGGGTATTAGAGTCCCTGACTCTCGCACGTTTCTTTATAAAAACCCTTCTGCTGATCCAGAAACTATTTCCCAGGGTCCCAAAGGGGTTAAGGCTTCCATTGCAAAACATCCAGTCCCCTCTGACAGAGATTCTAGAGCATTGGATAGATGGGGGAAGAAAGTTTACACTTCTGCAACTTTAGCAGTAAGGGCTTTAAATTGTTAGTTTCACATGCTTAAGTACCAACAATACTTAATGGCTCAGTTAAAACAGAAAATGCTTGCAAGCTCAGAAGCTCCTGACTATAAAGAAATGCAGGATTTATTGCATGCAATTGAACAGGTGGGAAAACATACTCTGCAATGTGGTTTTGATTCTTTAGAGGCCTCTTGTAGAGCCGCAGTTGCAGGTTCTGTGATTCGAAGACATGCTGGGTTAAAAGAACAGACTTTACCTGATCATGTTAAGGCAAAATGATTGGATGCTCCTTTACAGCATGATACATTGTTTGGTGTTAAGGCAGAAGAGGTGTTAAAGAAAATGGAGGATAAAGCTAAATCTATGCAAACAGTCAAAGATTTCTTACAGGTACAGCCACCTTGATTTAGCAGAAATTGGCCTACAAAGAATTGGTCCTTTCCAGTGTCAGACAGGCCACAGAGAGGCAGATAGAGACACCCAAGAGGCAGATCTCAACCCCAAGGCTCTAAGAGACAACGACAGTGGGGTACCTCAACCCCAAAAGGGGGTGAGGACAAGTCTCAACCTTACAGGAAACAGTCCCAATGACTTCCCCCTTCATATGCCAAGCACTTCCCTTTTGGCAGCCCCCTTAGGGGGAAAACTAGCACTTTTTTCTCAAAACTGGCAAACAATCACCCAAGACAAATGGGTTCTGAATGTTGTGTCTCAAGGTTACAGGTTCCACTTTCACACTTTACCAAGTCTGAAAGGAATGCCAAACCTGCCACAAAATCAATGGGCAGAGGCTCAGAAACAAATTTCAGCCCTCATGGACATGAGAGCCATTCAAAAAGTACCACAGCAGGAACAGGGACAAGGATTTTACTCAAGACTCTTCCTGGTCCCCAGAAAGGACAAAGCCTGGAGACCCATACTAGACATTTCAACTCTAAACACTTACCTGGATGTTCCGAAATTCAAAATGTTGACACTACAGCAGCTTCTTCCCATGCTGGGCAAGAAGGCTTGGCTTGTTACTCTGGACCTCAGAGAGGCATACCTGCATGTCCCTATCGGACAAAATTGCAGAAGATACCTCAGATTCAAAGCTGGTACCAATTCTCTGCACTGCCCTTTGGCTTATCTACTGCGCCCAGGGTCTTTACAAAGTGCCTGGCACCAGTAATTGCATTTTGCAGACAAAAGGAATTCAACTATATCCATACCTGGACGACTGCCTCATTCAAGCAGAGACAAAGGACATTCTTCTAAAGCATCTGGCGTTTGTAAAAAGGTTGCTAATTTGTCTAGGGTACACAGTAAACGAAAAGAAGTCAAAACTAGTGCCCTCACAACAGATATTCCTGGGTGCCAGCTTAAATACAACGGCCCAGATGGCTTATCTCACGCCAGACAAACAAGGACAACTGACTCAATATTTTCAATTACTGGCAAAGTCCCATCTCCCTGCAAGAAAAATTCTGCAGGCCCTGGGATTCATGGCATCCTGCATACTACTAATTCCATATGCCAGACTGCATATGAGGAAATTACAATGGTACCTAAAAAGTGTTTGGACTCAACACTCTCACAGTTTAGAAGCAGTAATACCAATAATTCCCTGCCTACAACAGGAGTTTCGATGTTGGGCACAGGCATGTCACCTCAACAAGGGACAGCCTTTCACTCTACCCACAGCCAGGCAGACTCTAACAACAGATGCTTCGGATTACGCCTGGGGAGCACACATGGCAGGAAAATGTATTCAGGGCAAGTGGACCACAGACCAAATGCATCTTCACATCAATCAAAAAGAGATGTTGGCTGTTCAAAATGCCCTAACAGCTTTCAAGGACCTTCTGCATCCAGGACAGTTATTATTAAAGACGGACAACACCACAGTTATGTGGTACATAAACAAGCAAGGGGGCACTCATTCTTATCCCCTATGCAGGCAAGCCATGACCTTGTGGAACACAGCTCTAACTTATCAAGTTCATCTGCAAGCACAATTCCTGCCAGGAAAGAAAAATACTCTGGCAGACGATCTAAGCAGAAATATCATGGACCCTCACGAATGGAAATTGAATCCACAAATCTTCAGCATGGTAACGCAAAAATGGGGATGCCCAGACATAGATCTTTTTACCTCCCCACTGAATTGCCAACTACAAAAATTCTGTACAAGGGCTTACCACACACAAGCATGGAAAGTGGATGCTGTCTTGTTCAGCTGGAAAAACCTAAAAGTTTATGCCTTCCCACCACTGCCTCTCCTTTCAAAGGTACTCCTAAAAGCCAGACAAGAAAAACCACAGATGATCCTGATTGCTCCAGACTGGCCACGCCAGCACTAGTATCCAATCGGCTCAAGGCCCACCATGGATTTTGCCTGAAATTTCACACCTTCTGACTCAACAAAACAATCAAATCCTGCATGGTCAGCTCAAAACCCTAAACCTGGCTGCATGGCAGATTCATTAGTCAAACAGGCAACACCTCTCTCTAAAGCTGTTATGGATGTCATTTTGGAGGCCAGGAGGCCTAGCACCAGGAAATCTTACTCGGAAAAATGATTCTGCGCCTGGAACCAGGCTCAAAGCCTTGACCCTCTTGTCCCAAACATTCCTCAGATTTTACAGTACTTAACTGAGATGCTGGACAAAGGCCTACCCTTCTCATCAATTAAGATCTATGCCTCTGCCATTTCAGCACATTACAACATGGATCCTCCTTTATTCTCTCATCCCTTGCTAAAGCAGTACTTCAGAGGGGCTAAAAAATAAGACCGCCCCGGAGAGCACCAACACCAACTTGGGACCTCAATTTTGTTTTGGAAAAACTGACCCTGCACCTTTTGAGCCAGCCAATACAGCCGATCTAAAATTTTTATCATGGAAAACAGCTCTGCTCCTGGCAGCAACTTCAGCACGAAGAGTCTCAGAGCTACAGGCATTAATGGCAGTGGAACCTTTTATAATTTTTCATCAGGACAGGGTTTCTTTAAGGACAAACACCACCTTTATGCCAAAGGTGGTATCTAGTGTGGCTCTTAACCAAACCATCCATTTGCCAACTTTTTATCCAAACCCCCAGAATAAAGGGGAGAAACTTCTGCACTCTTTGGACATACACAGGCAGCTATGATTCTACTTAGACAAAACAAAAGCTTTCAGGAAAACTGAGCAACTGTTTGTAGCATATGCTGTAGGATCACAGGGCAAGGCCATCTCAAAGCAGACTGTCTCCAAATGGATAGGACATTGTATTCATTACTGCTACACACAGCATGGAAAATCAGTCCCTAATAACATTAGGCCACATTCCACCAGAGCAACAGCCACTTCAACAGCCTTTCTCAGAGGAGTACCTACCAAGGAAATTTTGGAGGCTGCAACTTGGAGTTCAGTGCACACCTTTACCAAGCATTACCACTTGCCTCTTTACTCTAAATCCAGAGCAGGATTTGCCACAGCAGTTCTGCAGGGCCTCATAGCCAATCCTAACTCTTTATAGACCAGCCAATCCTAACTCTTTATAGACCAGCCACCCAACCTTAGCTTTGGGATTCTACCCAAGTGTAATGACTGCAGCAGTGTAACACGATGAACATAGTACAGTTTTTACCTACCATAAATGTAGATGTTCGAGTGTTCACACTGCTGCAGTCCAGGTTACCCTCCCTCCATCCCCTCTGTCCTAGCTGGACTTACACCACAAAGGTTGTATAGGATAGAAAGGTATATTTGCTTGTAACTGAAGGTATTGTTTTTATTATATATATATGTTTTATTAGCAATATGTATTGCCTACCTACTTGGGGGCACCTGACATCTGGAGCAAGAAAAACTGAAGAAAATGGCATCGGATGCATTTTATATACCCCTGGCGCACTGACGTCAGGGAAGAAGTGACAGCAACCGACGCCGGACCAAGACTTTGGAACTCTGTCCGACTGCGGGGACCACCTGATGGCAGGATAACCCAAGTGTAATGACTGCAGCAGTGTGAACACTCGAACATCTACATTTATGGTAGGTACAAAACTGTACTTTCTGCCTTCTGTAGAGATGATGTTGCTAAGAACTAAAACACGATGTCTGCTTCAAGGCTGTCTGAATATGAATTGTTTTGACTTAACAGTCCTTCTTTGCAGGTCATTTTAAACATCCACTTTGGAACCCTGCTTCTTTAATTCCCACAGTGAAAGAAGGTGAACCCCATGATTGTCTTTTTGTAGTTAACCATGTGCTTCCTCCTAAATCAGATTTAAAAGGTTTCCCACAACTGAATTGTGTTATATTTATGTGCTGATGTGTCCTTGTTTGAAGAGAAGATGGTTTGTTCGTATCAGCATTTTCCATGTGCCGTTGACTGGACAATTGAACGGAAATATGTCTGCTCAAGTAGCTGAACTTGTAGCCATTACTGAAGCATGCCAATTAGCAAAAAACAAAACGGTAACAATTTTTTCTACAGATTCATGTTATGCCTATTGGGTAGTTCATGCTTTGGGACAATTTGGAGACAGTATATGACATCAGCAGGGACTCTTGTTAAAATGATATGGATGTTAATGAACTGTTAAATGCACCCCTGTTGCCTCAGGAAATTGTCCGCAGCTCATAAGGCTGATTCTTTGGATGGGAAACGCTGAGTAACAGCTAAATTTCACCTCTTCCAATGTGAAAGCAGAGACTCAGAAAAGAGATCTGGTGAATTTTTCTTTTTGGGTAAATTTCAGTAACTAGTTAGTAAGTGCATTACCTGGATGCCAGCAAAAAAGGAAATTCTGAGAATCTGAAAGAAAATCCATTACAACGGCGAGGAGAAAACCCTGGCTGTTAAGAATCCTGCAGCTGTTCAGCAAAAAGTAGTTTAAGCTCCAGCTTTGGTGAAAGACATAACTTCAAGTAATCTAGAGGAAATAAATAAGTCAAATGTACTCAGAGCTGATGAAACACTGAAGGAGTATATAAACTCAAATAACAAAAGGCTGAAAAAATGGAAGAAACTGTAAACGGATATTCATATGAGCTAATAACTGCTAAAATCATAGGTCAAAATTAAGAAAAGGCTGGCTGAGTATGCTCAAGAAGAGATGTGTCAAAAATGGTAGAATTAGAGGAGAGCACATAGAGAAACCTAAGATTTTCTGCCGTACCAGAAAAAAATGGAAGGAGCAGATTGTATTCACTTTATAAAGGCACAAATGAGTAAGTGGACTAGTATTCCACAGCAGGAGTTGTTAATTGAAAGGGCACATTTTGTGCATGCTCTAAATGTAGTCATGAGAAAGCAATCCAGACCTTTAATAGTAAAGATGTAATCTTGCCAGCAGAAAAAGTTGATTCTGACAAAACTGTGGTAGAGGGTCAAAGGATTAAAAGTGGGAGACAAGAGTATTTGTGGAAAATGATTACACACTGTACACCAGGCAGAAGGAATTCATTTGTTCCAGCAATTGGGGAGTGTTGAGAAGCAGGTGTGAGATTCGAGCTGCTGTGTCCACCTATTTTCAGAATATTTTTCGTGGGGGTTAAAATAATTCTTTGATAGAGAGCATGCTAAGTAGGAAATACAAAAATTTGTCCAACCAAAAGTGAGCCATCAAACAGAGGGGGGATTCTGCAGCTTGTTCTTCTAATAATAAAGCCCATAGAGAAATTATGCCAGTGAAACCTTTTCCGGTGTTTTAAAGGAAAATGCTTCAGAGATGGACAAAAAGCACAAGAGCCGACTAGAAGAGCCAGGAGTATGTTTGAAATTAACCATCAGCTGGATTTGGGAGATGGAGGTCTTCAGGAAGAAAACCAGCAACTTGGAAGTTGGTGAATAAATTTGGGATTACAAAGCATTAGTTGCATTTGTGAAGTATGACAGAACAAGAAAACCTAGAAATATTGGACTTTTTCACTGTGTTAAACTTGTGAGGGACTCCAAAGCATATGGCCCATGTCATGGTTGGTGTTTTTGTTCTATGTGAGAGGTAGACACTTTATCTAGGCTGTGCATTTCACATGTTTTTTCATTGTTTAAATTGCCTCTTCAGTGATGCTTAAATGCACAGTGAATTTCTGGGCCTTTTTTTTTTCTAAAAAGATTTCAAGCTTGTATAAACTAAAGCACTTCTGATGATTCCCTGCTGGGTGAGGAAAGTTAAGCTATATATTGTTTTGTCTTTGACTTACTGATAGTTGCTTTCTTTTTTTACCTGCTCCATTTTGTGTTCTGTTGTAAGAAATCTGTTTGACCTGGTGCTTTTTTTCTATGTGAGAGATAGACACTTAAATTATCTAGGCTGCACATTTCACATTTTTTTCATTGGTTAAATTGTCTGAGTGATACTTAAATACACAGCGAATTTCTGGGCATTTGTCTTTTTCTAAAAAGATTTTAAGCCTGCATAAACTAAAGCACTGCTATTTTTTTCTAAGCCACCCTCCCCTTTGTTCTGCTTTTTAAACCTGGTGATTTTAAGCTGCCCACCCCTACTGTAAAGTGAGCTTACTAAGCTCCTCCCTTTTTACACTCCTGTTGATATCTTGAATTCTTTATTTGCCTTTCCTTGTGCTTATATTGAAAAGATCTATTTTGCCTCATTGTCAGTTCTACTGATTTACTTGCTTTGAACTCCTTATCCAGCTAGCCGATGGATAAAGTATTGTAGTTTTCACTCTCTAACAAGCACTTGTTTTTACAACAAGAGGTCAGTGGATTTTCCATCTAGTGCAGTGGGAAGTAGCCTGGTCTGTTTAGGCTGGAGAAACGCTTGAGATTTCTGCATGTAGTTTTATTGGCTGGAGGGATTATTAATCAGCTTATCTTGTTTTCAGTGCCTTCATAAATTTTGTACAATAGAGTGGCGTTTGGCTGATTTTAGACAACGCAGATTACTTTTATTGAATAATCATACTTTTATAAGTTGTTTAAAGTACTCTGCTGTAGCCATTTGTGGTAGCATTTCATATCATTTAAGTTTGTTTGTGGTAATATTTCACTCCAGACGCTCCTTTACTATGCTTTTACATTACGAGGACTAGGACTAGTCATCTAATGGCAGTTGGTGTTTGCCTGGTTCTCTGAGCTTGGAAGCACACAAAAGGGTTCTAAGCATTTTTTTGCACTTCTCTTGTATACTGAGACTGTACTTTGTACTATCTGCTGCTGCTTTAAGTAGTTAATTGCACTGTATTACATTGTATCTGTACGTTGTAGGAGTGTTGTAGATAGTTTGTGTGGTCTTGTTACACTTGGGCTCCAGACCAACTATTCTACATTAAGAAGGTGTTTTTCTACACCCTGGTGGCAGAAGTTTGCTGATCTAACTTGTCATAGTTTGGGATTGTTGGTGAATAACTTGTGTGCTTTCCTGATTGGTAGTTGGCTTAAAACTAATTTCTGTTTGTTCGTTTTAAGTCTTGTGTTTGTGTGGTGCTGCTCTTTGTGCAGCAATGGTTAGCAGTGCCCTATGTAGATGTAAAAGCTATTAAGTGAAAAAACAAGCTTCTAGGCTGTCGGTGAAACCCTTCCAAGCTTTTGTGCTGCTCTAGGAGCAGCTCAGTTGAGCACTGAGCAGCGTTGCCTTCTATAAGTCCCTCTTGTAGTCTCAGCACTACAAGCACAGTCCTGTCAAATTAACCCATTCCCTTCCCTAATAAAACATACAGTAAGAGACTGCTGTCATGGATGGGCAGTTTCCCATCATCTCTAGCCAGCCTAATAGACAAGAGCATCTTGAGGCAATGTAGCAGTGGTCTCATGGATACTGACTACCACTTTCTCACATAAAGTACTTGTTTGTTTCAGGAGTGATTTAGTTACACTATGAAATTGGAGGCAAGACTCTCTCAAAAGTACAAATTGAATGCCAAAAAGGTTATCAGCACATGCACACTTCTCACACTAAATAAGAACATGACACTTTAAACCCACATATGTGTAGGTACTCACTAGTAACTTACCAGAATATGAGTGGCCCTCGAAATGGAAACCACTTACACGCACAATGCAAAAACAAACAGTACACATAACACACACCAGTGTCTCAACAAATAAGCCCATAAGGCGTAACACCACAAATCCTAATGTATTGGTCACAGGTGGCTCCATTGTGAAACACACGGATGTTCCCCTCACCAGACTGGATAAGGAGCGGGTTAGTTAGCTGCCAATCAGGTGGCAGGATCCGTCAAGTCACTCAAGCACTCAAGTCACTGAACCACAAGTACAGGTATGACTCTGTCATAGTCTGTGTGGGGGTGAATGACTTGGGTTCATAGGTGTTTACTAGGCTAATGACCACAAGGCCCTTTTTAAGCCTAGCCATGCATCCCAAATCTGACAGGTTCTGATACCCTTGATAAGTGTAAGTGTAAGCATGGGCCTGGGAGATGAACCATTTACAGGTTACCTGTTTGCATTAGAGACATAGGTGCCAAACTACGGATGAATTTCTGGTTTCCCATCCAATTGCCCAAGTTGCACTTGAATTGGATTAGGGAGGAACTCTGCTTCACATGGATGGGGAGCCTATTCCATAGATGGGGTAGTCTTTGGGATACATACCTCTCTCTCCAGTAGGTCCTATTTATATCACAGGCAAGGTTTAAGTCTTTAGAATGGGTAATTCTGGTACTGTTTGTTTTGTGGATATGCAGGAGGTTCATCAGAATGGGGTCTGACAATACCCTGTATGCCAAGCATAGTTCTCCCTTCAAAAGCCTGTAAGAGACAATACAGGGATAGGGCCTTGAGGCGGTCTGCTTAGGACATATTGTTTACACCCTGTATTCTTTTAGTGAGGAGCCTCTGTGGACGTTCCACTTGTTGGATATGCTTGGTTAGGTACATTCCAAAGGGTGCATTGTACTCTATGATACTCTGATGAATGCTGAATACAGTGGAACAATGACTTCCTTGGACTTGGATGCCATACCTTTGTTTATAAGTTGCGCAGCATAGAATGATTTCCTTACCACTGTAGACACGTGATGGTCAAAGGCTAGATTACTATCTGTGTGTCCCTAGGTCCCTGACTACAGGGTCAACTCTAAGGGGTGTGTTGTCAATATAATAGTTACCAGGGATGGATGGCATCCCAAAGGATACTGTAATCCATTTCTTGGCATTGAGTTTTAGTCCATGGCTCTGACACCAATTATTTGTCTGTGTCAGCCCCTCCTGGAGAACATTTGTCAGTATACGATTCAATGACCGCTCCTAATTTGCAATCGTCTGCAAATTTAGTTAGCCAGAGACCACTGGCATTGACTTCTGAGAAGTAAATGCCAAAAAGGAGCAGTCCAAAGACTGATCCCTGAGAGACTCTACTTATGACTGGCCTCTTTGTAGAGGGGGACTCCCCAATTCTAACTTCCTGGATCCTGTCTTTGAGTCAGTTGGCTGTCCACCGGGTGACATACGGGTTTATACCTAACCTCTTGAGTTTGTCAACAATGCCTGAGTGGTGTATTGTGTCAAATGCCTTGGCCAGGTCAAGTTAGGCAGTGTGAACAATTTTGCCCCTCATCCATTGCTTTGGTGACCTTCTCAAAGAAGTCTACCAGGTTGAGTAGACATGATCTGCCCTTGACGAAACGAAACTGGGTTGGGTTCAGTGTCTGGAGGTTTACTGTATCTCTGTTGATCACCTCCATGATAATTCTTTCCATGTCTTTACATATAAGACTAGTGAGACTTGTGGGTCTGTAGTTGGCCCACCTTTGTGCAGAGGATGACTGTTGCCTTTCTCCATTCATGAGGAATGAAGCCTGTTTGAGGCTACAGTTAAATAGTAATTCCAGAGGCTTTGATAGGTCATGTTTCATGCTATTTAGAAGGCATCCAGGGATATTGTCTCGGCCCATTGATGCAGTGTTTTCTGTCTTAGAGCATTAAGGACCTGTTCCCTAGTGATAGTAGGGGAGTTGTATTTAATGATATTTCCTGAGGGAAGGTTGAAGGAAGAAAGGAGTAATGTTGTAGCTGAATGTATCAGCCAGGAGGTTTGCTGTATCTTCTGGCTCAGTATAGGTGGCTCCATTTACAGTGAGCTCTGCACACAATTGTATATGGTCTTTGAGGTTGCAGACATAGCTAAATAATGCTTTCTGGTTGTCCTTGGCCTGGGAGGCCAAGCTTGCCTCAAATTTGGCTTTAGTAGACTTAATTTGTCCTCCGAGTTGTTTTAGTTTGAAAGTGCTTTTATCCTTTTGGGTGCTGCACTTCCTAATTTTTGCCATGATTTTCTTCCTCCTGTTATACATACAATTGATTTTCTGATTCCACCAGGGTGGCTTGTTTTTTTAGTTAGTTCTGTACTTCTTCCTGGTGGGTACAGCTGCCTTTATGCAGCTATTAACATGCTTCTACAGAGTTTCTGTGCACAGTTCTGCATAGGCAGAAGTGTTCACAGGGTTTGTAGGTGCTTGAACTTTTGCCAGGTTCTCACTTAATAGCAGGAGGTTAGCCTTAGAATAGTTCCTGAATATTCCCAATTGAGCTAGAGGTCCAGGTTTTATTTTTACTTCAAAGGAGACCATTTTGTGGTCTGACCTTACCAGGGAAGGCATTACAGTAGGTGGTGTGCGGCACTCTCCCATATTAGCAAAGACTGGATCCAGTATGGTTGCACCCCTGCTTGGTGTATTGACTGTCTGGTCCAGGGAGTTTGTGTTTACAAAATCCAGGAATCTCTGTGCATGTACGTTTGATGTCTTATTGGATTCCCAGTTAATAGTGGGGTAATTAGTCACCCATGAATATGGTATTGCGTTGGATGGTTAGTGTTTCTATAAGTTTGAGATGTACCTCACTGGACTATATGAAGAGAGACCTGACTGAGCTCTCAGATTGTGTCACAGACAGGTATAAGCCTAGCCTTAGGCATCATTTTGCCTTCTCCAAGGATGATGCCACAATTCATACAAAAAATGATTGACTAACAATTGGTTGGCTTAGCTTCTGGTACAAGTCCAAGGGGATCCACTATTGGTAAATCTCAGAAGACATGGTCGGTAGGCAATGCTGCTTTACCAGTGATGGTTTGCACTTGTCTCTTCTAGGCTTTCGGATACTGGCAAATGCATTAGCCACCCCTGTTGTGCTTTGTTTAGGCAGTGTCAAAGTAACTAACCTTCCAACAAAATAAAATAATCTCTAGATAAACTCAAGTTATTGCTACATAATGCTAGGAGTCTAAACAAGAAACTGCACTTCCTGGAAGTACTCCTTACTTTGAAGGTGCTGACATCTGTGCATTCACCTAGACATGGTTCAAAGGCACAGAAAGCACCCCAAATGTGCAGGGCTACAGTGCCTTCCATACAAGGAGGTGTATCCATCTTTATTAAGGTTAAGTACACCCCTAGACTGGTCAAAGAGTATGACTCCCTTGAGGTACTCCCATGTCCATTTAACTATAGGCAAAGCCCCCCTACCACATCATAGCTAGCTATAAGTTCCACACCATGAAACAGGAAAAGTGTACAGCATACCTGGACTTAATGGAGTCAAATGCCATACAGCCCAACACCTTCCTCTTGGGAATTTTAATTATCCTACCATCGACTGGGAAACGTATGTGACCACAAACATGCTGGCTCAAAGTATCTTGAACTTTGTCAATGCAAATGCTCTGGAACAGCTAGTCAGCACATCCACAAGAGGCTCAAATGTCCTGGACATAGTAGTACTCCCTAACATGGGAGACCATGCTCCCACCCTCATGTGATGTCCTCCCTTGTTAGATTGGACCATAAATTAGTAGTGTTCAATGTAATTATAAGACCAGATACCCCATCAAGCTCAAAAACACTTAAGAATTTTTCAAAGACAAAGTACTTCTTACTAAGTGATGGTATAAGAAGTTTCAAAGCCCTCTCAAATGCAGATAAAATGGACTCCTATGCAGAGGTGTACACCAGTGCCCTGTATAACCACTTAAACAGTTATATAGAATTGATTATATCCAACCAGATTAAATCCAGGTCTTGCCAAAAAAACAAGCCACCCTGGTATAAACGTATACTACAGGTGAAAGAAACTAATGTCCAAGAACAAGAGAGAACTGGCTCAGCAGAGGAAGAAGTCTCTCTCTCTCTAGCATGAACAAACAAATTTGAGATCTTGTCAAGTCCTCCAAAGTAATTACGAAGTAAAAATACCCTCCCTAGCTTAAGATAATCACAAGGCATTCTTTAAAGAAGTCAAAAATGTAAAAGGGAATACCCAGCTATGCTCTGAACTGGTTGTGGATAGCACCACCCATACTCGACTGGATGTAATAGCCAACCTGCTAGCCGACAGATTTGAAGCATACTTCACTCCCCGTCCCCTCCATTCATCCCCCAAAGTATACCTGCCACCTTTTGTCAGCATATATCTCAAGAGAGCAGGTCATGGCACTGTCCAAAGCCAAAAATGCAGCATCAGTGAGACCAGACAGCATCCCAGGTTGCCTTTTTAAACAACTTAAAACATGACGTAGCAGACCCACTTGGGTCACTGTTTAACCGCAGCCTGCAAACTGGCTGTGTTCCGGCAGAATGGAAGACAGCACCAATAATCCACAAAGGGGGAACATCAGACAGCCCTGTGAATTATATACCCATAAGCTTGACTAGCCTCATTTGCAAGGCTATGAAAAGAATTCTTATACCCTTTATTAACAAGGACATAGGTAATCTCCAAATTCTGAATCCAGCCCAGTTTGGATTCATTAAAGGTAGATCATATCTGTTAAATGGTTGACTTCTTTGAGAAAGTCACCAAGGCCCTGGACGAGGCCAAGACAGTGTATACAACCTATCTTGACCTAGCCAACGCATTTGACACAATCCCCCACTCTGATATTGCAGAGAGAGACTCCCAGTTGGGAATTGATCCCTACATTACCAGATGGGTAGTCAACTGGCTCACTGACAGGACACATACTGTCAAAGTGGGTGACTTCACCTCTAGCAAAAGACCAGTCACCAGTGGCGTACGAAAGGATTCTTTGCTGGGCCACTTACTGTTTAGAATTTATTTCTCAGCGGACCAGGCAAACTTGGATGGACTGTAGCTGACCAAGTTCACTGACTATTGCAAATTTGGAGCAATCATTGGGTCCTCCAATGATCTTAATATACTGCAGACAGGGTTAACACAGACAAATGACTGGTGCCTAAGCCACGGATTAAAGCTAAATGCAAAAAAGTACATTATTATTCCCTTTGGGAAAGCTGACATCTCTGCTAATTGCATTATAGACAGCACCCCCTTCCCCAAGTGTAGACCCAGTAATACGTGATCGGAGTACTCAGGTTGGCAGCTGTCTGAACTTTGACCAAAACGTATCCACAGTAGTAAGGGAATCCTTCTTTGTGGCGCATCTTTATAAGTAAAGGTATTGCAACTAGATCTAAGGATGTTATAATTCCATTATACTCTGCCTTCATCAGACCAGTAATGGAGTACAATGCTCGCTTTTGCATGTATCTCACCAGACACCTGCAGCAATTGGAAAGACCACAGCGGTTTCTCACCAAAAATTTACAAGTTACACAAAACAAGTCTTGCGTGAAAAGACTGAAAACCCTGTCACTGTATTCTGTCCCTTACAGGTTGCTTAGGGATGACCTGTGCCTGACTTAAAGGGCAGTCTGTGACCCGGCCCTGATTGAAATGCTACACATTCGTAAATCAAATTGCACGAGGGTCACTCGCTCCAGGGATCTTAACTTGGCCTTTGACGTGAACAGGTCTTGCTGGAGAGAGGTACTTCTCCAAGAGACTGCCACTTCTGTGGAGCAAGCTTCCAGTTCATGTGAAACATAGCCCCTCCCTGACAATCTTCAAACGTAACCTAGATCAATGGATGGGTGACTGCAGATTCACTTCTGAGGTGGTGCCCATGTCCCTCCTGAACAGAGGAAGTCAGTATTAACTACCATAGACCCTTACCTCTGTGAATTTCACTCACCTAACCACTGACAATTGGGACAACTCAAGATAAATATGGCTAGGCTTGTAGGGGCTTTAGGGCCATTTGCCTAGTAACTTTGTGAACCTATGAAATAAAAATGAGACACTGGTTCTTCCCCTTCCTGTCTGTTAATAGGTGAGGAATATAAGGAGTGGATAGTGGAAATTATTTGGGAGTTATTAGAGAAGATAGAAATTTCTTCTGAAAATATAGCTGGGGATGGGATAAAATTAAAGTGAAGTTGAAAAATAAGGTGGAAATAAGAGAGATGGTTAATTAGTAACAATAATTATTGGTGGGACTGCTAAAGGTTGTAGCATTGCAGAATGGGGGAAATTTCCCAGAACAAGAAGAGGTGCAATTGCAGTGCTAAAGAGAAAGTAAGGGACTGCCTCAATAGTATGCATGAGTTTAGAAAGATTGCTGTTAAGCAGCTGTTTTTTGATAACTCCAGAGCAAAAAAAACTTTTAGCGCAACATCTCAAGCAACGGAAAGTATAAAGGGTTATTGCCAGGCTTAGGGAGGCTATAATAAGGAAATTAACCAGAGATCCTATAGAGATGTTTGAAATATTTCAGAAATTTTATGAAAAAATATCTAAAGCAGAGAAATGTGGAAATTAAAAAGTACAAATGGAAATGTTTATGGAAGAATTTAAATATGTCAAGATTAGGGGTAGATGAGGATCAGTTACTAACCGGTAGGATAGGAGTTGAGATAAACATAGTAGTATATAATCATCTACAAGAAAGTCTCTAGGAATAGGAATATATGGTATTCCTGTGGAGGTTTGGAAGCTAGGGGAAAGTGATCATGATCTGGAAGGTTTTGTTTAACAGTATTTTAAAAGTAGGAGAAGCTCCCAACATCCTGGAAGAAACCTGCAGTGGCTGTAATACCTAAAGATGGTAAAGACCCATCAGACCCAGCTTCATATAGGCTCATTTTGAATGTAAACCATGATTATAAGTGTTTGTGAATAATGGCTAAACAAATGACTAAGGTAATACCAAAATTGATAGATATTGGTCATAATGGTTTTGTGGAGGGGAAGTAAACATTTGACAACATTACAAGAACAGTGATGATCCATAGGGAAGCAGAATGTAAGAAAATACCACTCGGAGAAAGCATTTGACGGAGTAAACTGGGATTTTATGAGTAGGGAAAGGGAAGCATTTGCATTCCATGATAAAACTATAGGGTTGATTAGGAGGATATACAATGAATTAGAGGTGAAAATTAAAGTGGGGGGCACTCTGTGATAAGTTCTATTCAAAAAGAAGAACCAGGCAGGGGTGTCCTCTTTCCCCTTTATCTATGAAATATTTAGAACCATTGGCAGAGAAAATAAGAGACCCAAAAATTCAAGGATATAATGGTAGTTAACAAAAATTGGCTTTATTTATTTATTTAACATTTGTTTACTGGGAAAGTCCGACTGGGAAAGAACCCAGTCTGAAGTAGCTGACTTCATTTGGTCTTCAACCTGTGGATATTTGGATCTGAATCGGATCTGAGATGGCCGCATCACTAGCATCTGATCCAAGTTCCTCCCTTACCCATAATGCTCCAGTCTCCTTCCTTCTCTCCGATCTCGTTTGCCGCTGAAAACTGTGCATTGTGGTCTCACAGCTCCAGGCTGTATTTTGGGTAAGTGACTTTTTTGTAGGTAGTTTAAGCTAAATTTATTTCCCATCCTTCTTTTTCACCTCCCTATACCACGTTTGTCCATCGGATTAAAAAAAAAAAAAAAAAATAGTAGTGTGTTGTAGTTAGCATAGTTTCCCTTTGGCCTCCTGCTCCCTCTCCTTTAGTGTGTGTGTGTGTGTGTGTGTGTGTGTGTGTGTGTGTGTGTGTGTGTGTGTGTGTGTGTGTGTGTGTCTCTCTCTGCAGGTGCTGCTTGGGGTGATTGTTATCCCTAGTATGGCTTAAACCCCCAAGCCAGTGTTCAGGAAATGCACAGTGTGTGGCCATAAGCTGTCTCCAGCTGATGGCCACACTCTATGTGTAGTGTGTTTGAGTGCGGCCCATTTGCTTACCTCCTGTCCTATTTACGTGGGTTTCAACATGCGGGCCCTTAAGGACAGGAGGGCTAAGCTGGTTATGAAAGGTCTGCTGCCTTCTTCTCGGGCGGCTGTTCCCTTTACGTTGTCAGCAGCCTCTGCTTCGGCTGCTTCTACTTCCTCCCCTCCCCCAGGTCTCTGAGACTCAACCTCCCACCATGAGGTCTGGAGAAGGTGAAAAACAAAGGAAGGGCAAGTCTAGGAAGCGGTCCCCAGACTGCTCAGCTCTGGTGGGGCCTTCTGCTAAATCCAAGACCCCCTCCTAGGCCCATTACCCCATGGCTCCGATCGCCCAGGTTCTCCCTGGAGCCGGAGGTATCTAGGCACCCATCTAGAGAGTCTTTTCATTGGCACTCCCGGCCAGTGTCGGTGGTTTCTTCATATAGGTTGGCCTGTAGTCTTAGTGAGGCAGAGATGGGCAGGATGATGCGCAAGTTCATCCGCACCCAAATCCAGATGGGAGTTTTGCCAGCCCCCTCTCCATCTGGAGCGGGAGCTCGCAGCCCTTCACCCCCATAACTCCTTCTCCGATCTGACCATCAGTTTTGGAGTCTTTGGATCTGAGGGCTCTCGGGGTCGGTGCCGATGGTACCTTGTACCTCGATGCCGGCTTTTACCTTGTGTGTGTCTGATCCAACCGGATTGGATCCGAGCTCTCATAGCCGTAGTCTGAGCATCAGATCCGAGGGGGTACTTTCGGCTCCAGGCCTTTCGGAATGCAGTATTCCCCTCAGCATCTCGGTGCCTGCATTCTCCATTCTGACTCCCCCGTCGAATCCGAGGAGAGGTGCTCCCTTGCTTATTTCTCAGGAAGTGCACTCCCCCTCCGCTTTTGACATGGTGGAGAGGGTTCTCTTGAGTGCGTCGAGACCCTTGACCATCTCATCTTCGGACTGTGCCCCGACTCCCTTGGCTCTGGGTTCGGCCCTGACATTCCTGTCCTCTTAGGGGACAGCCTGTGCTCACTGTGCCTCAGGGAGCTCACTTTCGAGAGCAGCAAGAAGCTTGCAATTCCCTCACAGAGAGTCCCACTGAGGAGGCTCCTCACAAGCGGATGTGCAAAAGGAGGCACCTTGGACTCCTCTCCAGAGTCGCTCATGGATGACACCGACTTGGGGAAATTTCCCCCAGGTCACCCCCCCCAAAAGATGTCTCCTTTGGAGACATCATGGAACTCCTTTGCCAAAGGGGGGGGGGGATCCAACCAAAAACCAATCCCAGATGAGTTGGTGTTCCTAGAGGCATTCGGGATGGCCACATCCACCTCCTGGGTATACCCTCCTTGCAGACCTGCATGTGGACCTGAAAACATCTCTGGCATGGAAGGAACCAGACCCTGTGGAGCCTATTTCCAAGCATCCAGATAAAATACTCCAGTCCCCCACCAGACAGGACTAGCTGGAGTAAGGGGTCCTCAGTAGACGCTATGATGGTGGCAGCCACCACATAGAAAGAGCTCGCTCAGGAGAGCTCTACAGTCCATCCTCCTGACTGGGTGTTGAGGACTATGGACCGTTTAGAGATGCGGGTATATGCTTCAACAAGCTTTACCATAAGGGCGCTGAACTATATGGAACATGTCATTTGACTGCAGCGTGACTTGGTCAATGAAGTCACTGAGTCACCCCGGAGTCCACGTCGGCGGAGGGCAAGAAGACGTTCTCTGCACGAATGGCCACTCTTAAGGCAGTAGCCAATATGTCCATGTGCCTCCTTTCCCCTGCCATGGAGGGTGGTCTCTACTCCATTATACCCCTGCCGCACTGACGTCAGGGAAGAAGCGACGACAACCGACGCCGGACCTAGACTTTGGAATTCGGCCGACCGAGGACCCGCCTGATGGCAGGATAACCCATCTGTTATGACTGCAGCTGTATTAGCACTCGAACATCTACATTTATGGTAGGTACAAAACTGTACTTTCTCAGTTTAATTATCTAGAAATGTCGTCTGTTAGCCATCCGACTACTGAGATTTCGAACAAACACAAGGATGAAGACAGAGACAGGCCGCCGAGGTCCAAAACTGCCGACGACGTTTCTCTTAAGCCAGTCGCCAGTTCGCCGGTACTCAGTGAGGCGCTTTTGCAGCCCGTGATACCCGCTACTTCTGATTCGCAGGCCTCTACTGAGACCCATTCGGAGTCCGGTATGCCACAAGATGCTTCAACTATGGAACATGTGGATGTCTCTACCTTGGATGGGTCTGGAGATGCTGTGCAGGCATCACCAGCTTCTGAGGGTGTATTCAGGCCTATGGACTTGCATATTAAACTGACGCCTCCTTCTTCTTTTAGGCCTAAATCTCAAACCATGCCTAAAAGACCGACGCCCAGGCCACATGCTCAGGCCTCTATGCCTAAAAAAACAAATAAGAATGGCTGAAGATCTTTTAATTCTAATCGGGGGAAGCCAGCCTCCCTCTTCTAAGAGACCTAAGACTGAAGTTGTTTATGAATCTTCTGACCAGGATTCTGTTTTTTCTGATGATCTGGATTTGCCCTCATCTACTTTTGAGGATTCTGATGCAGAGGACTCTATTCCCTCTGCTTCCCCTCCAGAGGATTTTTCTATTGGTGAATCCTTACATACTCTAAGGGAGCATTTCCACTGGGAAAGCCAGGATTTTTCTGATTCAAAAAAGAGGCTTAGGGATTTCTTGCTCCTGCCTCAGCATAGGCCTTTAGCTATTCCTCCTGTACTAGACATTGTTGTTGATACTTTTTCGGAATCTAGTTTGGCCCCAGATTCCTTGCCTCCTGCTCCCAGAAAACCTGACCGATATTACAGGGTTCCTGATTCACACAAGTTCCTTTTTAAAAATCCTATTGCGGATCCAGAGACTATTTCACAGGGACACAAGGGCATTAAGGCTTCTACTGCTAAAAATCCCACCCCTTCTGATAAGGACTCCAGGGCGCTGGATAGATGGGGTAAGAAGGTTTACACTTCTGCAACCTTTGCCATTAGGGCTTTAAATTGCCAGTTTCATATGTTAAAGTATCAACAACATGTTATTGGATTGCTTAAACAGAAAATGATGTTGATTCCTGACTGTGCGGAAAATAAAGAATTACAGGATTTAATGCATTCTGCTGAACAGGTTGGAAAACATACTTTGCAATGTGGATTTGATTCTTTAGAGGCCTCTTGCAGGGCTGCTGTTACTGGTTCTGTGCTCAGAAGGCATGCTTGGCTTAAGGAGCAGTCTTTACCTGATTATGTTAAAGCTAAATTGTTGGATGCTCCCTTAAATCAGGACCGCCTGTTTGGCAACAAGGTTGAGGACGTTCTTAAAAAGATGGAAGATAAAGCTAAATCTATGCAAACTGTTTTCTTACAGCCTCCTAGATTTAGTAGGCACTGGCCCTCTAAGAATTGGTCCTTTTCAGCTTCTTCAAGGTCTTCTCAAGCCAAATCCAGACATAGCAGAAACCCCAGGTTTCAGTCCCAGGGGACACACAAGACTAAGCAGTGGGCAGTTTCCACACCCAAATCAGGGAGTAGTAAGACCCCCCCCCCATGGAAAATAGTCTCAATGACTTGCTTCTAAAACTTCCAAGCACTTCCCAACTGAATGCTCCTTTAGGCGGAAAGATTGGTCTGCAGGCCAAAAACTGGGACCTCATTACCCAGGACATGTGGGTTTTAAATATAGTATCCTAAGGATACAGATTTCACTTCCACACCTTACCAACACTAAGCGGGTGGCCAGATCTACCCCCAAATCAGTGGGCAGAGGCCCGTAGTCTGTCTCTCTCTCTCTCTCTCTCTCTCTCTTAAGCATGGGGGCTATTCAGTTGGTACCAGAAGAGGAAAAGGGACAAGGGTGCTATTCGAGACTTTTCCTGGTACCCAGAAAAGCCAATACATGGCATCCTATACTGGACCTTTCTACTCTAAATACCTTTCTGGTGATTCCAAAATTCAAGATGCTGACTCTTCACCAGCTGCTTCCTATGCTAGGCAAAGATGCATGGTTGGCAACACTAGACTTAAAAGTATACCTGCACATCCCTGTCAGGGAGTCTTGCAGAAAATACCTATGCTTCAAAGCAGGCTACATGCACTATCAGTTCTCTGCACTGCCCTTTGGCGTATCTACTGCGCCCAGAGTATTCACAAAGTGCCTAGCTCCAGTCATTGTATTCTGCAGGCAAAGAAATATTCAAATATACCCATATCTGGACGATTGTCTAATTTGGGCAGAAAGCCAGGACATACTTTTGAATCATCTGGCCTTTGTTCAAAGGGTACTGACTTGTCTGGGGTACACCATAAACGAAAAGAAATCACAACTGTTACCCTGTCAACAAATTATATTCCTGGGAGCAAGCTTAAATACAACTTCCCAGATGGCTTTCCTCACGACAAAGAAACGGATTCATTTGACAACCTACTTCAAACAAGTGGCCACAAAATCCTAGTTATCTGCAAGGCAAATACAGCAAGCCTTGGGGTTCATGACCTCCTGCATTTTTCTAATTCCATATGCAAGGCTGCATATGAGGAAACTGCAATGGTATCTCAAAAGCCTATGGTGTCAACATTCACAGTTTCTCGAAGCAATGATTCCCATCATACCTTGCCTATGCCTGGAGTTCTTTTGGTGGGCGGAGGCCTGCCACCAAAACAGGGGACTACCATTCACACTACCCCCTGCCGCCCAAACCTTAACAGACACATCAGACTATGCATGGGGGTCCCACCTGGCAGGGAAGTGCATTCAGGGCAAATGCACCTGCAGATCAATAGAAAGAAATGTTAGCTGTACATAATGCTCTGACAGCCTTCAAGGACCACATTCTTCCAGGACAATTAATGATAAAGACGGACAACACCACTGTTATGTGGTACATAAACAAGCAGGGGGTACACATTCTTACCCCCTCTGCAGACTATTATTGCATTGTGGAACACAGCCCTGAGCTATCAAGTACAATTTACAAGCTGAATTCCTGCCAGGAAAACTAAATACACTAGCAGACGAACTAAGCAGAAACCTCATGGACCCACACGAGTGGAAACTGGAACCAAGGATTTTCAACATGTTGAAATGCAAATGGGGGAGCCCAGATATAGACCGGTTTGCCTACCCCCAAAACTATCAGTTGGACAAATTCTGCACAAGGACTCCCCACAAAAAAGCTTGGAAAGTGGATGCTCTGTCCTTCAGCTGGAAGAACCTACCAGTTTATGCTTTTCCTCCTCTGCCTCTGCTCTCCAAAGTACTACTAAAGATCAAACAAGACAAACCAAGGACGATTTTGATTGCACCAGACTAGCCATGCCAACACTGGTACCTCCTCTTGCGCAGTGTGTCACTGTGGGCCCCATGGCACCTGCCTCGGACTCCTACTCTATTGTCTCAGCAGGAGAACCAAATTCTGCATCCTCAACTTCAAACACTGAATCTAGCAGCCTGGCTAATTACATAATCTCTCCTTTACCATCCCTGGGTAAACCAGTGATGGATGTCATTTTAGAGGCAAGGAGGCCTAGTACCAGAAAGTCTTACGCTGAAAATGGAAAAGATTCTGTGCCTGGAACCAACAGTGCCCAATTTACCTCAGATTTTACAATACTTAACTGAGATGCTTCATAAGGGCCTGTCTTTCTCCTCCATCAAAATTCACGCCTCGGCCAGCTCGGCTCATTATAACACAGAACCACCCCTCTTCTCTCATCCACTGCTTAAGCAGTTCCTCAGAGGGGGCCAAAAAATTTACGACCACCCAGGAGAGCTCCAACCCCCAGCCTGGGACCTCAACTTTGTATTGGAAAAGCTCACCCTTCCTCCTTTCGAGCCAGCTGCCACTGCGGACTTCCTTTCTTGGAAAACAGCTTTCTTTTAGCAATCACTTCAGCAAGAAGGGTATCTGAATTACAGGCCCTCATGGCAGTGGAGCCTTTCATCATCTTTCATGTGAACAGGGTGTCCCTCAGGACCAATCCCTCCTTCATGCCCAAGGTGGTATCCAGAGTGGCCCTTAATCAGTCCATACATTTGCCAACCTTCTTTCCTAATTCACAGAACAAAGGGGAATGGATTTTGCACTCCTTAGACATGCACAGACAACTTAGATTCTACCTAGACAGAACTAAACCTCAAAGGAAAATCTGATAAACTGCTGGTGGCATTTCCTGCAGGGGCAGAGGGAAAGGCTATTTCAAAGCAAACCATTTCCAAATGGATAGGCCATTGCATTCTTTTTTTCTACAAACACCGTGGAAAACCTATCCTACAGGAGATCAGACCCCACTCTACCAGGGCTGCATCTACCTCTACAGCCTTTCTCAGAGGTGTCCCTACAAGGAACATCCTAGAAGCTGCTACCTGGATTTCTGTACACACTTTCACCAAGCATTACCATCTGCCAATTTTCTCTAAATCCAGAGCTGGCTTTGCCACTGCAGTCTTGCAGGGCCTTTTAACTGGTCCTAATTCCATTTAAATTCCTCCTCTCATCCTTAGCTTTAGGAATCTACCCAAAAGTGATGACTGCAACAGTGAAACCCGAAGAACATAGCACAGTTGTGTACACTTACCATAAATGTAGATGTTTGAGTGTATTCACTGTTGCAGTCCTGGTTACCCTCCCTCCCCCCAGCCCCCTTCTTTTTCTTTTTTGGATATACCTCTACTTTCCTTTACTATCTTCAAAAGCTTTTTGGTGTATTTGCTTTTTTGTTGGAGGTCTCGCCTTGTATATTTATAGATTTAATTGCTTCCCATTAAGGGGGCACCTGACATCTGGGGCAAGAAAAACTGATGTAATGGCATCGGCTGCATGTTTTATACCCCTGACTACCTGATGTCATGGAAGAAGGGACAGCAACAGACTCAGGACCCAAGACTTTGTTAATCGGGCTGACTGAGGGCTACTGCAATCAGATAACCCAAAAGTGATGACTGCAACAGTGAATACACTCGAACATCTACATTTATGGTAAGTGTACACAACTGTACTTTGTGGAAAGCAGTTGATAAGCAGTTGAAGGATTTTATCAGGGAGGGGAAGAAGGCAAGAGTCAAGTGGGATAAGTTGATCTTCCAATAGAACAAGGTGGTTTTGGAATTACCTGATTTCAAGGGGTAATTCAGAGCTACACAGATGTTCATCGTGTTACACTGCTGCAGTCATTACACTTGGGTTATCCTGCCGTCAGGCGGTTCCCCAGTCGGCCTGAGTTTCAAAGTCTTGGTCTGGTGTCGGTTGCTGTCGCCTCCTCCCTGACGTCAGTGCGTCAGGGATATATAAGATGCAGCCAACGCCATTTTCTTCAGTCTTTTTTGCTGCGCGGTGCCCAAAGCAAAAGCAGTTCGCAAGTGCCGGCCGACTCCTGAGATTTTCGTTCCGAATCCAGAACCGAAGTCTTCTACAAAGCTAAGTACCCCATTGGGGAAACTTTTTCTTGCCTCAGACCGATGTCAATAAAAGTTAATAACTGTATTTCTTGTGGGAAGCAAATACCTCATAAGGATTTCCATTCCTATTGTATCCCATGCCTAAGCCCAGACCATGACGTCACTGGTTGTCGGTTTTGTGCTAGGTTTAACAAGCGCACTTTTAAACATCAGTTTGATTTAGCCCGACATTATTTTGGCAGAAAATTCAATTACACCATGCCGTCGGAACTTCCGACGACTGGAATACATAAAAAGCGCAAAGACAAGGACAGGCATCCGAGGCCCAAAACTGACAACGAGGCCTCTTCTAGGCCGGTCGCCGGTTCTCCGGTTTTCAGCGAGGTGCCTTCGCAGCCCCTGACGACCGCTTCTGCAGAACCACAGGCCGCCTCCGACTCCCACGTGGAGCTGGCTGGGCCTTCGGACGCTCACGTTTTTCAGCCTACCGAAACTAACCCTTCAGTGGGAACCGAAGTAGCTGAACAATCCACAGCTTCTGAGGGTGTTTTCAGACCTACTCAGTTAAGTATTAAACCCTCTGCTAAGTCTAAGCCTCCCTTAAAAACAAACAAATACAGCATTCTCCAGGGCAGGCCTCCATGCCTAAGAAACAAATGCTCAAAATGGCTGAAGACCTAATCACCCTGATCAGGGGGTCCCATCCCCCTCCTGATAAAAGGCCCAGACAGGATGCAGACTATGACTCTTCCGACCAGGTGTCCATTTCTTCAGATTCATCCTCCGACCTAGGATATTCTTTACCCCCTTATGAGGATTCTGATGCTGAGAAATCAGTTCCATCAGCCTCTCCGCCTGAGGACTACTCCTTTGGGGAAACCTTACATACCATAGGTTCATAGGTTCGTACTAGGCTATCTGCCCTAGGGCATTTATAAGCCTAGCCAGAGTGTATGTGGCTTACACCACCCCTTAGGATGAGAATACTACGCCCTTTTAGGGTTTAGTTTACTATGTCTCTGTCTAGTAGTGACAAAGAGATGACCCCCGGGGTAAACCTATGATCTCCCATCCACTCGTCGAGATTTCTCTTGAATAGAGTCAGTGAGGGGCTCTGCCTAACATGGACTGGGATTCTGTTCCAGAGTGTAGGGAGCCTCTGGGTTACGAATCTGTCCCTCCAGCACGTTCTATTTATTTCTGTGTTGAGGTTTAAGTCACTTGTTCTCGTGGCTCTGATGGATTTGGATTTTTTGAGGTGGAGCATGTCCATTAATTCAGAATTGGACATGGCCTTGTACGTCAGGCACAGATCACCTCTGAGTAGGCGGTATGCGACTGAATAGAGCTGGAGTTTTTTCAGTTGGGCAGCATATGACATATGTTTAAGACCCTTTATCCTCTTGGTGAGGAACTTTTGGGGTCTTTCCAACTGCTGCAGGTGTCTGGTGAGATGCATCCCAAATGGGGCATTGTACTCAACCATTGGCCTGATAAGAGAAGAGTACAGGGGCACAATGACCTCTCTTGATCTAGATGTGAAACCCTTCATGATAAGGTGGGCAATATAGAAGGTCTTCCTAACCACTTTGGCAATGTGAGTGTCAAATGAGAGGTTACTGTCAACCTGGGTCCCTAGGTCCCTGATTACCTCTTCCGTACTTAATGGATTACCGCCTATGTGGTAATTTGTCGGTACCTTGTTTTTCCCAAAGGGTATGACTATACATTTTTTGGCGTTTAGCTTAAGGCCATGGCTCTGGCACCAATTATCCGTTTCTATGAGGCCTCTCTGAAGGATGTTTGTGTCCGCTGGAGTATCAATTATGGCACACAGTTTGCAGTCATCTGCGAACTTTGTCAGCCACAATCCTCCTATGTTTGCCTGTACCTCGGAAAAATAAATGCCGAACAAGAGGGGTCCCAGGACTGAGCCCTGTGGGACACCGCTTGTGACTGGCTTAGAGTCTGACATAGCTCCAGCAACTCTGACCCTGTGGGTTCTGTCCTTGAGCCAGTTTGCAACCCATCTTGTGACATATGGGTTTACATTTAAGCTGGTGAGTTTGTCTATGATGCCCGAGTGGGGTATTGTGTCAAAGGCTTTTGCAAGGTCAAGGTAGGCTGTGTGAACTGCCTTACCCTCATCAATGGCCTTAGTGACTGTTTCAAAAAAGTCGACCAAGTTCAGAAGGCAGGATCTGCCCTTGACAAAGCCAAATTGGGTAGGATCCAATGTCTGTAGGTCCCCAATGTCTTTGTTTATGAGTTCCATAATGATCCTCTCCCTAGCTTTGCAGACCAGGCTCGTCAGGCTTATGGGGCGGTAATTTCCAGGGTCCGTAGAAGCACCGCCTTTGTGAAGTGGGACCACTGTTGCCGTACGCCACTCTTTGGGTACGTATCCTGTGGTAAGGCTAAGATTAAACACAGCCTTATGTGTGGGTTTAGCTCCTCTTGGAGTTCATGTAGCACACAGCCCGGGACACCATCCGGTCCCATTGATGCTGTGTTTTTAGCTTTAGAGAGGGTGGCTCTCACCTGGGCATCTGAGATGTTAGGGAGGCTACACTCTGCTGGGATAGTTATTTCTCCTTTTGGGGGGAGGGGGAGGAGAAATTTGCACTGAACCTGTCTGCCAGAATGTTGGCAATGTCAGTGGGTTCAGTGTATTTTGTGTCATTTTGGACTAACTCTGAGCATATCTGGGAGTTTCCACCCAGGTTTCTAACATAGCTAAAGAAGGCCTTGTGATTGTCTTTTGTGTCATTTGCGATTTTTCTCTCAAAGTTGGCCTTGGATGATTTTATGAGTGATCGTAGTTTTTTGCTAGTACTGATCAGAGATGCCTTTCCTTTTAGGGATTTTGCTCTGTCATGTAGTAGCTTCCTCCTTCTGTTGTAAAGTTTGTTTATGGCTGGGGTCCACCAGACCGGTCGCCTGCCTTTGCAGGAATGGGTCTTGGTTTTATTTGGGATTGCATGATCCATGCCTTCTTGAAGGTGCCCATAGAAGGCATTTGCAAGGGATTCAGCAGTGTGGGTTGTGGTTTCCACTGGCCCAGGGGCCTTGAAAGATACCACTTCAGTCTTAAGAAGTGTGAAGTTTGCTTTTGAGAAGTTCTTCACTGTGGTCTTTTGTGCATGGGGTGGGGGCGGGATGTGGATTTCCAGCGAGATTAATTTATGGTCTGATCTTACCAAAGAGGGATGTACTTCCGGTGTGGAGCATTTTGTCCCCATGTTTGTGATGATCAGGTCTAGTATATTGTCTCCTCTTGTGGGAATGGTGACTAGTTGTTCCATTGCATTTGAGTTTATGAATTCTAAGAACCTTTGGGCTAGAGTGTTGGGGCTTGAGTAATGTTCCCAGTCTATGTTTGGGTAGTTGAAGTCTCCCAAAATGATGGTATTTGGAGAGACATTCATACTCTCCAGTGTCTTCAGGAAGGCTGTGTGGGGTTCCTGAGTTTGAGAGGGTGGTCTGTAGCATGCTACAAACTGTAAGGCAGTTTTGCCTATGGTTAGTTGCACCTGGATAGTCTCCGATGCTTCGTGCATTGCCACTAACCTGGAGGTGTGGGTATCTTTGATGAAAATGGATACTCCCCTCCTTTTGTGGTTCTGTCCAACTTTTGGGGCGGAAAGCATGATATGAGGTAAAACCTGATAGTGCTGGGGTGCTCTCAGGAGCCTTGAACCAGGTTTCAGTCACTGCACAGACATCGATGTTCTCCATACTGAGAAGGGCTTCGAGGGCGTGCATCTTGAGGTTTAGACTTCTGGCATTGAGCAGCATTACCCTTAGTTTTTTTCCACTTGTGTTTTCTAGGGAGGTAGGTTTGTCATTTGAGCCTTGCCTAAAAAAGGCACTATGGGGGTGGCAAGAGCCTTGGCCAATATCCGGAAGCCCAGGGGTGACAGGTGCAAACTATCCCTTGCGAAGCAGCGTGGCTTGTCAAGCATGTCATCCCAAGCAGACAGACACTGGATCCCCTTAGAATGAGACCAGTAATTAAGCCAATTGTTAAAACTGATCATTTTGTCTTTGTATTGTGGCATCATTCTTGGTGAGGGTAAGATGCTGCTCAGGGTCAGGGTCATACCGGTCTGGGCTAGATAATCAGAGAGCTCCTCTATGTCTCTTTTCATGTAGTCCAGGAAGGTACGTCTCAGGTCGTTTACACCTGCATGTACAATGACGAAGTCATATTTGTACTTGCTGTCGAGTGACCTGAGTGCTTGTGTTATGTGGCGGATTCTAGCTCCTGACAGGCAGCTTACTGTGACCCTCTCCTTGTTCAGTCTGGTGAGCGGGACGTCAGTGTGCCTGACTATGGAGTCACCTATTACAAGTGTGTCTGGCATGTTGTTTGGCCTTAAGGGCTGTGACTGTTTAGCACACTGACTTTGTGAACTATGTGTTGCATTTGCTATGTCTTGAGGTGGTGGTTGCTTGGGTGTCTGCTTTGGAGGCCTCTGTTGTTTTGGTAGATTTTTAATCAGCGCCTCCAAGTATGTTTTTATGTGTTTATGTGTTTGGTTTGCAGTTGTGATAGTTCTATGTGAGACTGGGTTTGTGGTGTGCGTGGTTACCTTCTCCTCCTGACTGGTCTTGCCAGTACTGAATTGAGAGAGCTCAGCCTCCAGTTTGGCTATATAGTTGCATCTCTCGCATATAATTGTATTTGTTGGGAGGAGGAGAGGGTTGTCTGTGTACATGAGGCAATTGTAACATTGCCTCAAGATTCCCAGATTCACCAGCTGAACAGGAGAGGACGCTAGCAACTGACCCTTCGACATGCTAGAAATAGTGAAAAAGATTGCTGTGTAACTGAGTCAGAAAGGACCTATAGGGAAATGGGTACTCAACAGAATTTAGGTGAATGAAGTACGTTTCGTTTAAGAGTGCTTTACCTGTATACAAAATGCTTTAGGAGCAAGTGCTGTGCTTTTCAGATAGAGTATAGGCTGTTTAGATTGCAAGTAGAACAGTTCTAAGGGAAAAATTGAAGAGCAGACTTGGCGGAGCCAGAAAAAGTTTAACCGGCGCTGCGCTATGCGCACGACCGCGCAAAGGCGGATTTTAAGCAGTGAACTACAAAAGAGCTAGGAATGGTCCCAAACAACCAATTACTAACAGCTTCTTGTGCTGAGGTCACTTCCCCCAAGGATAGGTAGGCTGCTCAAGGCTCCCCACTCCCAGTGGTGAGCAAAGAAACTTCCTATTATCCAAGTAAGGTAATGGACAACACAGGAACTACACCACAGCCCAGAATACAGCAATGCCTGTATACTGGTCTAAACTAGTCGAAAAAGGCGGGAAAACAATGAGGGAGCATTTCCATTGGGAAGGCCAGGATTACTCAGAATCCAAGAAAAGGCTCAGGGACTTCCTTTTATTACCTCAACACAGACCCCTTGCTATTCCACCAGTGTTAGATATTGTGGGTGATGTGTATACTGAATCCAGCTTAAATTCTAACTCCTTACCTCCAGCCCCAGTTAAACCTGACAGATATTACAGAGTTCCTGACTCACACAAATTTCTGTATAAAAGCCCTGTTGCTGACCCTGAAACTATTTCTCAGGAACCCAAAGGAATTAAGGCCTCATCAGCAAAAAACCCAGTTCCCTCTGACAGAGATTCCTGAGCATTAGACAGATGGGGAAAGAAAGTATATACGTCTGCAACTTTAGCAATGAGAGCCTTAAATTGCCAGTTTCACATGCTAAAATATCAACAATTTTTGATGTCTCAGTTGAAACAAAGATTCAGATCCTCCTAATTTTAAAGAAATGCAGGATTAATTGCATGCAGCTGAACAAGTGGGAAAACATACTTTGCAATGTGTTTTTGATTCTTTAGAGGCCTCCTGTAGAGCAGCAGTTACAGGCTCTGTCATTAGAAGACATGCTTGGTTAAAAGAACATACGTTACCAGATCATGTTAAAGCAACATTATTGGATGCACCTTTGCAGCGGGATGTGTTATTTGAAGTTAAGGCAAAAGAGGTATTAAAGAAGATGGAGGATAAGGCAAAATCTATACAAACGGTGAAGGATTTCTTACAGGTTCAGCCTCCTCGATTTAGCAGAAATTGGCCAACAAAGAATTGTCCTTTCCAGCTACAGACAGACCTCAAAGGGGCAGATACAGACGTCCAAGAGGTAGAGGTCAACCACAAGGTCCTTACAGGCCTCGACAATGGGGTGCACCAGGCCAGAAAAAAGGGGAAGACAGGCCCCAACCATATAAAAAGCAGCCTCAGTGACTTCACATTACAGCTGCCAAAACAGCTCTCTTGGCAGCCCCCTTAGGAGGAAAAATGGCACTTTTCTATCACAATTGGCATTGGATCACCAAAGACAAATGGGTTCTCAACATTGTATCTCAAGGTTACAGGTTCCACTTTCACACTCTGCCAAGGTTAAAAGGAATGCCAAATCTGCCACCAAATCAATGGGCAGAGGCTCAAAAACAAATTACAGCACTCATGGACATGAGAGCTATTCAAAAGGTACCACCACAGGAGCAAGGACAAAGATTTTACTCAAGGCTCTTTCTGGTTTCCATAAAGGACAAAGCGTGGAGGCCCATTCTGGATCTTTCTTCTCTAAACACTTACCTGGATGTTCCGAAATTCAAAATGTTGACACTACAGCAGCTTCTTCCCATGCTGGGCAAGAAAACTTGGCTCGTGATCTTGGACCTCAAGGAGGCATACCTGCATGTCCCTATCAGACAAAACTGCAGAAGATACCTCAGATTCATAGCTGGTTCAATGCACTATCAATTCTCTGCACTTCCCTTTGGCTTATCTACTGCGCCCAGGGTCTTCACAAAGTGCCTGGCACCAGTAATTGCATTTTGCAGACAGAAAGGAATTAAAATTTATCCGTACCTGGACGACTGCCTGATTCAAGCAGAGAGCAAGGACATTCTTCTAAAGCATCTGGCGTTCGTAAAAAAAGTTAAGTTGCCTGGGGTACAGAGTAAACGAAAAGAAATCAAAACTAGTGCCCTCACAAGAGATAATATTCCTGGGTGTCAGCTTGAACACAACGGCCCAGATGGCTTATCTCACGCCAGACAAGCAAGGACAACTGACTCAATACTTTCAATTGATGGCAACAAAGACCCAACACCCTGCAAGAAAAATTCTGCAGGCCTTGGGTTACATGACATCTTGCATACTATTAATTCCATATGCCAGACTGCATATGAGGAAACTACAATGGTACCTAAAGAGTGTATGGTCTCAACAATGTCAAAGTTTGGAAAGAGTAATACCACCAATTCCTTGCCTTCAACAGGAGTTTTGATGGTGGGCTCAAGCTTGTCACCTCAACAAGGGACAGCCTTTTACTCAACCCACAGCCAGGCAAACACTGACAACAGATGCATCTGATTACGCCTGGGGAGCACACGTGGCAGGAAAATGTATTCAGGGCGAGTGGCTCGCAGAAGAAAGGCATCTTCACATCAATCAAAAAGAGATGCTAGCTGTACAAAATGCCCTTATAGCTTTCAAGGACCTGCTGCATCCAGGACAACTATTACTAAAGACAGACAACACCGCAGTTATGTGGTACATAAACAAGCAAGGGGGGGGCACACACTCCTACCCCCTCTGCAGACAAGCCATGACCTTGTGGAACACAGCTCTAGTCTACCAAGTTCATCTGCAAGCACAATTCCTGCCAGGAGAGAAAAACACACTGGCAGACGACTTAAGCAGAAACCTCATGGATCCCCACAAATGGGAATTGAATCCACAAATATTCAGAATGATAACACAGAAATGGTGGAGCCCGGACATAGATCTGTTTGCATCCCCAATGAACTGCCAGCTACAGAAATTCTGCACAAGGAGTTACCATCCACAAGCATGGAAAGTGGATTCCCTCTCATTCAGTTGGAAAAACCTACAAGTATACGCTTTCCCACCTCTACCTCTCCTTCCAAAGGTACTCATAAAATCCAGGCAAGAAGAGCCAAAGATGATCCTGATTGCACCAGACTGGCCACGCCAGCACTAGTACCCAATCTTAAAGAACTTAGCACAAGAACCACCCTGGATTTTGCCTCAAATCCCACATCTGCTGACTCAGCACAACAATCAGATACTTCACAGCCAGCTAAAGACCTTAAACCTAGCTGCATGGAAAATTCCTTAGTCAAGCAAGCAATGCCTCTCTCCAAAGCTGTTATGGATGTCATTCTGGAGGCCAGAAGGCCTAGTACCAGAAAAGCCTACTCAGATAAATGGAAGAGATTATGTGCCTGGAACCAGGCTCACAGCCTTGACCCTCTTGTCCCAAACATTCCTCAGATACTACAATATTTAACTGAGATGCTGGACAAGGGCCTCTCCTTTTTCATCCATAAAGATCCACGCCTCTGCCATTTCTGCTTATTATAACACGGATCCACCAATTTTTCTCTAATCCTTTGCTAAAACAGTACCTCAGAGGGGCTAAAAACATAAGACCGCCCCATAGACACCTACTCCAACATGGGACCTCAACTTTGTTTTGGAAAAATTTACTTTACCTCCTTTTGAGCCAGCTAACACAGCAGAATTAAAATATATCTCTTGGAAAAACTGCTCTGCTACTGGCAATAACATCAGCACGAAGAGTTTCAGAATTACAGGCACTAATGGCAGTGGAACCTTTCCTCATTTTCCACCAGGACAGGGTGTCTTTAAGAACTAATCCTACGTTTATGCAAAAGGTGGTATCAAGTGTGGCTCTAAACCAAACTATTCACTTGCCAACTTTTTATCCAAAACCACAGAATAAAGGGAAGAGACTACTGTATTCTTTGGACATTCACAGGCAGTTGCGCTTCTACTTGGACAAAACCAAAGCTTTCGGAAAATCTGAGCAATTATTGGTAGCATATGCTGCAGGAGCACAGGGAAAAGCCATTTCAAAACAGACTATTTCAAAATGGATAGGACATTGTATATGTTTCTGCTATACACACCATGGGAAACCTGTTCCTAACCGCATTAGATCTCACTCCACCAGGGCAACAGCCACTTCAACTGCCTACCTCAGAGGAATACCTACTAAGGATATTTTGGAAGCAGCAACTGCCTACCTCAGAGGAATACCTACTAAGGATATTTTGGAAGCAGCAACATGGAGTTCTGTGCATACCTTCACCAAGCATTACCATTTGCCTTTGTACTCAAAAATCCAGAGCTGGCTTCGCCACTGCTGTGCCACAGGGCCTTATAGCCACCCCTAATGCCTTATAGAACCAGCCACCCTACCTCAGCTTTGGGATTCCACCCAAGTGTAATGACTGCAGCAGTGTAACACGATTAACATAGTACAGTTTTGTACCTACTATAAATGTAGATGTTAGAGTGTAAACACTGCTGCAGTCCAGGTTACCCTCCCTCCTTCCCCTCTTACTTGCTGGTACGTACCTATGTCTTCTACCCTTTACTACCTATGGGGAGTATTTGCTGGTAACTGAAAGTTGTTTGCTTTTCTTATGTATACTTTACTAGCAATTTGAATTGCCTACCTATTTGGGGGCACCTGACATCTGGGGCAAGAAAAACTGAAGAAAATGGCGTGCAGCAGTGTTTACACTCTAACATCTACATTTATGGTAGGTACAAAACTGTACTTTAAGGCTCCTATACTTAGCAGAAGCAGAAATCTATAATTCAAAGGGGAAAGGGATAATGATGAAACAGGGCGGGGGGCTCAAGAAACAAGGAGAGACTGGGATTTTGGATGCAGCCCTTAAGGGGAATAGCAGTAATCATACAGAATATTATATTCATAAATTAGCAGAAAGAATTCTAAGAACTAAGCCAACATGAGGATGGAGAAAGGAGATTGTGTCTATAGGAATGACTGCAATTAGGGGTACAGAACATAGGCAAGAGGGGGCTGGAATTTACTGGAGAAAACTGGCAAAGAAATCAAAGTACTCAGAGAAAATTAGAGAAGGAAAGGTAATAGAACGGGAGGAGGCCAAGAATTCATTTGGACTGGAGGTTAGAGATTGCCCTCTGTATTGATAGCAGAGTAAGGGAAAAGAGTAGGGGATCCTAAGTAAAAAAAAAAAAAAAACTGGTAGGTTTTTTTTTTTCAGCGTCTAGAACAAAAGCTGCTGTTAAAAAGGATAATTAGTAGATCATTTAAAAAAAAATTGTACGATAATTATGGGAATCAATCAGATGAGGTTATAAAGGATTGAGAAGAGATTGGATAAAGCAATTCACAAAGAAACAATGGGGGATATATGCATGGCTCCCAAATATGCAGCAAAGTCTAGAAGATTTAGGATCTTTGCTTGCATTTGCATAGGTATTTTATACCGAAAGCAAACTCCATTTTTTCCCTCGGGTAGATTGCAAATGTTGTATGTGTGATGGCGAAGAAAGAGGTAATTGGGAACACATTCTGGGAGTGTAATGAGTTGTCGGACTTTAAAAATTCCCTGCAGAATGCTTTAACAGAAATATTGGGTAGCAAATTGATGTAACTAAGGAGATTAATTTTTTTTTTGAGCTAAGACACAGATTCACAATTCCCTAGACATAGTAAGGCCTTGCTGAGTTTAATTCTGGTAGCTGCCAAAAAAGCAGTTATTAAAAAAATGGAAATCAAAGTCTAAACCAGCTGTACTAGAAGTAGTGAATATAGTTAGAGATAAAACAACTGGAAGTGGAATCTTTAGAAAAGGGAAGGAGCGCATTGCATAGAGAAAATGGGAATTGTGGGATCAGTATATGCAGGATAATTTTTTGGAGGAGGAGTGACCTTTAAGGGAAGGCAGAAATTGAATAAGCATTATAATGTTTGACTGACAATGACTGGATAGATTACAAGTTGTGAATGATGTTTGCAACTAAAAATATGTCTGTATGTTTTCATTTATATAAACGTGTGATTGCTTGTGTCATAAGTGATGATTTAATAAAGATGTTTCTTGTTTAAAAAAAAATAAAATAAAATATCTGAACTTGTAGCTTATGTACAGTAAACTCTCAGTTAACTGGAACTCAAGCACCTGGCAAAAAAATATCGAAGAAATACAATGTGTTGCACTTTCTGTTTTCCCCCCACAGAAACATACCTTTCGTTTTTAGAGTTTTATAGTTTTGAAAAGGAAGATGGGAATAAATTCCGTCTCTCCCCAACCTGAGAACAAGTCAAACCAAACAAATAGTATATAGTGTTAGTCCGGCCTATTTTTAATAACTCTCAAGCAACCAGAAACTACACTTATCTGGCATCTATCAATCCCCATAGGTGCAGATTACTGCGAGTTTACTGTAGATATTTAAAGGAGAACTTATACAGGTTTATAGGCTATTTAGAGATGGCTACCTGTGGGAATGTTTGGATTTATCAAAAAGTAGTAGGGAATCATCAATGTAGAAGATTCTATAGGAATGAGATGTATATTAACTGGCTGAGAGAGTAGCTGATGCATGAAATAGACTACCACATTACAATAAAGCAGGTACTACTTTAGATATTTTTAAGAACAGCCTGGACACTTATGGTAATAACTTTTGGTACATTGGCAGGATTAATGCCCATGCTTGAAATATTTGTATGCATGTATTCTTACATTTCAAAAGGAAATGCCTTTCACAACATGGTGGCTAGACAAGCTGCATTGTCTTATCCTTCTTGGGCTTCATTTTTGCAGCAAATACAAGAAAGTAATGCATTGTTTCTTTACATGAAGTGTCTTTTGAAAAACATGTTGATGAGTCTGAAAAGGTAAGGTGGATACATGATCTCCAGACTCTGTGGCGCCATCCAGATGGGAGACTAGTACTTCCATGTTCTTTTCTAGTTCATTTAGTTTGGGCCTATCATTTGTCCTCTCATTTGGGAAAAAATTCTTTAAGACAAATTTTGACTGACTGGCACTCCCCTTACATTTCTGAAGTCATTCATCCTATGTTGAAGTATAATGTGTCAGAAAGTGCTGCTGTCCCTCTGCAGTTGTTGAAAAAGCAATGGTGACCTCTCTATGTACAGTGGGATTTTAAGTATCACAGTGTCAAAAATTCAAGTTGGTTTTAATAAATGTACTTTTTTCCTGGATGGGTTGAAGCTTGGCCCTGTGCTAGGAACGTTGCCACTGTGGTCGCCAAGAAATTGTTGCAAGTAATCATACCCAGATTAGATGTTCCTTGTTGCATTCAATCAGACAAGAGGCACACATTTTACAAGTCAGGTAGTACAAGAAATGTGTAAAATCATGAAACTGAATGTGTGCAGTACCCTTATCTACACAGACCCCAAGCTTCAGGAATTGAGAGAATTGACTAGACTTTAAAAAAACAGAACTGCAAAATCACATGAAGAGAATAGTATTAAATGACAAGAAGCATTGTGTGCTGTTCTGTTTAGTATTCAGTGTAACTGTAAAAACAGTGACCTGATCTCTACCACGATGCAGTAAAGTAACACATGAGATGCGTTTAAACATCCATAAGGCAACCAATAAATATAGCACACTTGTAGTTAAAAGTCCATGAAGCAGCCAAATAAACGTAGCAAAATTGTAGTAAAAACTCCTTTAATCCATAAAATAGTGGGTAACGGTAAGCGCTTTCGCGTGGATGCAACCACGCTTCCTCAGACAATAAAAAACCCCACAAACATTGTTTAAATAGCATAAGTTAAAGTCTAATTGTGCCAATTAAGTTAATTGGCAATAAATGCTTTAAAGAAAAACCACCAAACTAGCGTCTATACAGCATTCTTATATTATAGAGTATAAGACACAAAACAGAACTATTATAAACTGTACAGGGTTACTAACATCCATTTTCAATCTAAATGTAAATAAAAACATTTCCAAGATCGTGCCATTTATCAGAATAAAAATAAAAAGTAAAGAAAAATAAATGCAGGAGATAAAAATCAGCTGCGAGTTAACATGAAGCTGAACAAATCAATTAAAATGCTACTGAAGCATTTTTCTTTTTTTCAAACCATCTTTATGAATCTAAATTTCCGGACCACTTGTTGTGATAAATTAAGTATAAGATTTCAGTAAACAAACATCACTTTTACATTAAATACAATGAATTAAAGATATAGTTTTAGCTAGTCAATAATTACGGTTTGATGACAGTGAAATGCAATAGAAGCCGAACAACTCATAGTGCAGCTAAGGTCAAAATCATTCTTGTCAGTCTAGTTGCTAAACCGTAACTATAAACAATTATAAGCTAATAGGCTGGCAAAACACATAAAGGTGCTATCTAACAAAATCATTGTAAATAAAAATATTATAAATAAAAACGTGTTTGCAACATACCGCTACATAATATGATTTCTGTACTATTAAGGAAGAAAGCTTACAATGCAACCACCGGTTGACACTGAGCATGTTTCTTCAGAACAGCTTACTAACATCCAAGGGAGGAGTTAAACAGTAAATCTAAAGCAATGAGTAAGGCGTAAAAATACCTAACGTATAACTTACGCCTAAATAAAAATTCTTTATATATATATATAGGTGTTTAAAATATTAGTCTGATATCATTGATGTGCTATAGAAAAAGATATATATATATATATATATATGTATAATATAGGTATAAAATGTCATTGCATAGGGTAATAAGATAGAATAATAAAATACTTCATGGATAATATATAAATATATAAATATATAGATAAAGATATAAATATATAAATATAACTTAATTTCATTAACTATGAATTATGGAGCCATAGTTAATTCATAGTTAATGAAATTAAGTTATATTTATATATTTATATCTTTATCTATATATTTATATATTTATATATTTATATATTATCCATGAAGTATTTTATTATTCTATCTTATTACCCTATGCAATGACATTTTATACCTATATTATACATATATATATATATATATCTTTTTCTATAGCACATCAATGATATCAGACTAATATTTTAAACACCTATATATATATAAAGAATTTTTATTTAGGCGTAAGTTATACGTTAGGTATTTTTACGCCTTACTCATTGCTTTAGATTTACTGTTTAACTCCTCCCTTGGATGTTAGTAAGCTGTTCTGAAGAAACATGCTCAGTGTCAACCGGTGGTTGCATTGTAAGCTTTCTTCCTTAATAGTACAGAAATCATATTATGTAGCGGTATGTTGCAAACACGTTTTTATTTATAATATTTTTATTTACAATGATTTTGTTAGATAGCACCTTTATGTGTTTTGCCAGCCTATTAGCTTATAATTGTTTATAGTTACGGTTTAGCAACTAGACTGACAAGAATGATTTTGACCTTAGCTGCACTATGAGTTGCTCGGCTTCTATTGCATTTCACTGTCATCAAACCGTAATTATTGACTAGCTAAAACTATATCTTTAATTCATTGTATTTAATGTAAAAGTGATGTTTGTTTACTGAAATCTTATACTTAATTTATCACAACAAGTGGTCCGGAAATTTAGATTCATAAAGATGGTTTGAAAAAGAAAAATGCTTCAGTAGCATTTTAATTGATTTGTTCAGCTTCATGTTAACTCACAGCTGATTTTTATCTCCTGCATTTATTTTTCTTTACTTTTTATTTTTATTCTGATAAATGGCGATCTTGGAAATGTCTTTATTTACATTTAGATTGAAAATGGATGTTAGTAACCCTGTACAGTTTATAATAGTTCTGTTTTGTGTCTTATACTCTATAATATAAGAATGCTGTATAGACGCTAGTTTGGTGGTTTTTCTTTAAAGCATTTATTGCCAATTAACTTAATTGGCACAATTAGACTTTAACTTATGCTATTTAAACAATGTTTGTGGGGTTTTTTATTGTCTGAGGAAGCGTGGTTGCATCCACGAAAGCGCCGCTACCCACTATTTTATGGATTAAAGGAGTTTTACTACAATTTTGCTACGCTTATTTGGCTGCTTCTTTACAAGTGTGCTATATTTATTGGTTGCCTTATGGATGTTTAAACGCATCTCATGTGTTACTTTACTGCATCGTGGTAGAGATCAGGTCACTGTTTTTACAGTTACTTTTTTACGCTGTGTTTCCTGGTCTCCTTAAGTCGCAGTTGCCTCTTGTGTTTTTTTTGGTGTTTTTTTAGTATTCAGTGTAGTTAGTATGTCTGAAAATTACTTTCCCTTTGAAATTCTTATGGAAAGACCCATGAGAATACCAGCAACACCAATGCCCAGTAATTTGGGGTTACAGGATGTTAATGAATCTACTTTTCTTTATTACAAGTCTCTTGTTTCTGTCCTACTCTACATTTATTCACAGATTATTGTAGCCAGCAGCAGCCTGACCATACCTCCTGCCATAATATCTCACCAGGAAATTTTTGTATTCATCAGATCATTCTCCAAATTTCACACTCTCAAGCCAGGATAGAAAGGACCCTTCTTGGTTTTCCTTATGACAACTACAGCTGTTCAATGTGAAGGACTGACTACTTGGATTTGTGTTTCATATGTGAAGAAGCCCCTTACTCATGACTGTTATCAATGAGATGCAAACAGTGTCATTTCACCCATTGTCAATGATGAGCCAATTGTACCTACCAGAAGAAAAGCCAGGAAGGCCGGGTCTGGAGGTGAGACCTAGTGATTCAGCAATTTCATCTGTAACGGATGGTGAATGGTAATAGGCCTAGAATTCCGGAAGTAAGTCTGGCAACCAAGTGCCACTCATAAGACTTCAACCAGCTTAGAATTCAGTGTGGAATTTGTTTGGAAATTGATATGTGAATTTTATAAAAAGTGTACCACTTGTATGCAAATTTCAGAGAATCCTTTCCAGCCCTGGCCTGCTTGATATTCATATAAACTAATCTTTGGAATGGCATTGTTGGTATTTAGCATCCTTCTATTGTATTTATTCTATTCATCAGAAGCTGTCAGAACTGTAGTTAGTGTTTGGTTAAAACTGAACAGAGATCATTAGACTCGCATCCTAAGTTCAATATTTTTTTTCTGCTGCATTGTGTCTTCCAAGGCAATGATTGTTAGTAACTGTTGGGTGTGTACACATGTACCAGAGGCACATGATGGGGATATCCAGTTATTTACAGTACCAGCAACAAAGAAGTAGGAGTGGCATTTGAAACAACTTTAGTGACTAAAACCAAAAAGAATAGGCATATTTCTTGGTATAATGTTACCCCTTTAAACTGGTTCTACTCCAGTTATCAGTGAATGTGAAGGGACATGTTTATTATGTTAAAAATGGAACACGTCCTGTTGGGCGGAGTTAACTGCAATATCACCTGGGAAATATATAATGGGGTTGGAAGACAGAGCATGGCCATGTTGCATGAGTTGTATAATGTGAGGAGACCAGCTTTGCCCCTTGTTACCAGCAGACTGGTTGGGATGTTATATTAGTCATGTTACTCCAGCTGTTCGACATACACTAACTTTACCCAGAGGGAAGATTTGCAATGTTTTTTGAACGAGAGACAAAGGCCATTAAAAATCCATTCGAGAAGATGGATCCTTCCTGGGTTTATCATCATAAGTTAGAAAAGACAGTATTCAAAGGATTTTCACACATGAACTTGTGTGATGTTGTCTCAGGAGCAAGTATTTTTCCACCTTGTGGGGCAGTGAAGTCAATTTGGAAATTGAGAACTTTCTAAATTATTAGAAATAACTGAGTAATGCAACTTTTGAATCAGCAATTCAGATTGCTGTTGAAATGACTACTATGTATAGTATGTAGTGCTACAGAACCAAATGGCGCTCAGATTTACACACACTTCTAAAGGAGGTACTTTTGCACTAAAATAAATGGGAAATGTTGCTCCGTTTTAGCTGATAACAAGCATGCCATTCATGGGCTGATAGAAATTATAGAAAAAGTTGCGGAGTTGTCTCATGCTAAAGAAGCGGACAGTTCCCCCAATGGGCCTAGTTGACAAATGTATTTTCTGGATGGGAAGGAAGTATATTGAAATTTTTCAAGCTTATTGCAATCATTATAATACTTATAGATTTTATTCTGTTTATGTGCAAAATGTTGATCATAAAGCTTCTTGAATCTAGAAAAAGAATTAAATTACAGAATGTTGATATTAAAAATAGAAATTAAAAAGTGCCACTGACCATAGTTGAAGAAAATCATGATGACAAAGAAGGTAGTGAGGCAAGTGTGTTAAGGAATTTTGGCTGAATGTGTGACAATTTGTTGAGAAGGCTGCTAAAATTGAAAGATATTCTTTTGTCTTTTTATTCCATCCAAACATAGATGTGTTTTATTGCTCATAGAACCATTTTTGCTAAGCATCTGGATGAGCACTGTGCATGTCAAAGTCAGAAGGAAACTGCATGTGAAAGTGTTTACCCATTTGAAAACTTGCTGCTGTTACCATTTATTAAGAAATACTTGACTTAAGTGATGCTTCCTAGCAGCAATTGGGATTTGAAAGGGGAGAAGTATTTTCTGTTAAAAAAAAAATCATATTGTTTCAAGATGGATCCTAAAAGCTTAGGCCTGTGCTGATTTTTTTTTTTCTTCTGTCAGGATACTTAGCTAGTGTCAACTTAAAACATAGGAACTTGTGCCTACTAAGAAAAGGCAGAGATAAAGGTGTCTGCAAATCCTTTAGCTAACAAAATAACATAGAGATGTTTAAAGCCATTCACCAATAAAAACTAGGGTAATAGATAACAAAATGTTTGTACCAAAGCTTTTACAGACTAAAAGTGATCACAGTTCCTTTGTTTGAGGAGACAAGACCCTTGATTATTTAGTCTCCCACATACATGTGTTCTCTTACAATGACTGTGATCAATCTTCTCTGCTGAACTGTGTTGCATGATGTTATTTTTGACCATAACAAAGCTAACAATTTGGGCATAATTCAGTTACTGGCTAGTCACTTATAGTGTCTGGATGTCACCAAAGAAGAAAGCTGTAGAAACTAATTAGAAAATTATCTAGAAAAGTAGAAAAAAAAATCTGGCAGGGAAGAGTTTTGCAGCTGTTCAGCAAAAAAGCAGTTCTGATTTCATCTTTGGTACAGGTGATAGCTTCCAGTAATTTAAAGGAAAAAGTAATCAAATTCATGCAGATGCATTTAAAATAAGTGAGAAATTGCAGAAATATATATAAAGTCAGATGACAAAAGTCTGGAAAGAGCAGGACAAAATCCAGTTGTTTAGATTACTAGACAGGAGTCCAGGGAAGTAAATACTGTGGGAAGAAATAGCCAGGGAATTGTTATGGCTAGGCTTGTATAGGCCCTAGAGCCGATAGCCTAGTACCAACCTATGAACCTAAGCTGATAAAATATTTAGAAATCGGAGGTGAAGTGAAGGAAAGACTGGCATGAATATGAGGCTTTTCAATAAGAACTGTTTAAAAAAAAGCAGTAGACTTAGAAGACCAGGCACATATAGAAAAGCTAAGGATTTCTGCTGTACTACAGACATTGGAAGGAATAGACTGCATGATGTTTAAGCACAAGTAAGCAATTGGACTGGTGTTCCACAGCACAATTTGCTAATTGAAAGGGCGCACCTTGTGTTTGCTCCAAATTCGGCCATGAGAAAGAAGCCAAGATCTATAGTAGTAAAGATGCAGTTACACCAAAATAAAGAACTGCTCCTGGCAAAGTTGTGGTGGAAAGGAAATTACTAACGACTAGGTTGGAAAGGAAATGACTAATGGGGAAGCCAGAGTTTTTGTGGAAAATGATTATTCATGTGCTTAAGAAGCAAGTTTATCCCTGCAGTCAAAGGATGTTGAGAGGCAAGTGTGAGATTCAAGTTAATATATCCATCTGTTTTTAAAATATTTTTTCCTGGTTGATCAAAGACATTTTTAGAAAAAGAACAGGCTAAAGTTGAAAAAATGTTTCCTCAATAAAGAGTTAGCCAGCAAGCTGAAGGGGACTGTGTTTCTTTTTCTTCTGATAATAGCAAGGCTCATAGACAAAACATGCCAGTGAAACCTTTTCCAGTGTTCCACAGGAAAATGACTGAGCAAAAGAGAAGCCCAAGATCTGATTAGAAAAATCAGGAGTACTTTGGACTTGACCGGAAACCAGTTTTGGATGATCAGGAAGACCAGTAATAATGTGAAAGTAGAATATAAATGGAATTACTGTAAAGTGACATTGTTGCGAGATTAATAAGTTTAAACATCAGAACTGTGTTTTTGCAAGTTCCTAACCAAAACTGGAAGTTTGGTAATTGTTTAAAATGGCATAATTCCCCCTTTGTCTAAGGAAGGGACTAAAGACATAACTGTAAGTAGTAAAGATATGTTTTTATTCTTAGTAAAGCATACCTAATACCTTGAAGTAATGTTATTTTGTAAAATAGGTCTGTATGAACTGTGATTCTGGTGTTTACCTCTGTACTAGTTAAGTGAATGACAAAGGTATTGCCAGCATTGATGTAGATCTGTGTGGTTTTGTGGAGGGGAGGCAAACATTTGGCAACATTAATAGAAAAGTGATGATTCAGAAGAAAGCAGTGTGCAAGAAAACAGTGCTATTGTTGGTTGCTGTTCATGCAGAAAAGGCATTTGGTAGTCTGCTGGGATTTTATGAGTTGAGCAGTGGTAACATTTGCATTCCTTGAGAGAATAATGGGGATTATTAGGAGGACATATGAAGAATCAGAAAAAATAGTTAAGGTAAGTGGGTTCCTGTCCGATAAGCTGTATTTCAGCAGAAGAACCAGATAGATTTGTCTTCATTCCCCTTTATTTGCTTTATAATTAGACCCACTGGCAGAGAAAATAAGGGACTGCCAGATTTAATTATATAGCTGGTGTGGTAATAGAGAAAAGTTAGCTTTATTCTCTAATGATATATTGTACCTGACAAGTCTAGAAAAGGACTTTTCAGTGTTGGGGACGTTTCAGTGTTAGGGAATGTCTTGAGACCGTTTCAAGCCTTTTCAGGATGCAAAATAAGTAAAGATAAAACAAAGGCTGTAGCAGTAAACTATGTACCCCTGCATGAACTGGTTCAGTAATATACATATCTATGGAGATATGATAAGATGAAGTATTTAGGAGTTTGGATTAAAAAGGATTGTGTTGTAGCAGCTAAGGATATATGGGAAGAGACTTACCAAAAAATAATACAAACTGAGACGTTGGAAGCTGTTAATTATGGATATATAAAAAAAGTATTCCTAGTCTATATTTAGTTTTACATGCAGGTCAAGTATATTTTTATCAAACAGAGTAGAAGTTGTGGACCATAATTAATGAATTGAAGGTATTTTGGAGGGGAAGAGAGCAAGAGATAAATTGTTTCTTCTCATAAAACAAGATGGATCAAGGCTACCGTATTTTAAGGAATTCTTTAGAACTACACAATTAAGGCTCATATGCAAACACAAGCAGAAGTTTGCAATTTAAAGTGGAAGGTCATGATGACAAAACAGTGCAAGTTAAAGAAATAAGAAAAGAGAAGGACTTCTGGATGTAGACACTTAAGGAGAATAACAACACCCACACAGGATATGTTATTTATAAGGCAGCAGAAAGTATTCTAAGAACTAAGCCAGGGGTCTGCAACCTTCACTATCAAAAGAGCCATTTTGGCTCCTCTCCCACCAAATAAAATTCATCTGGAGCCACAAAACCTATTTGAACCCTGAAATGAAGATAACTATTGTGTTGTTATACTATATATAAAAAACTATGTTTATAAGAGCAATATTTAAAATCCATCCCTATTTTTGTTGTTTTGTTGGAATTTATATTGGGATCGCTCAGTTGCTCTCAGTGTGTGTGTGTGCGTGTGTGGGAAGATGTACGTTAACAGAAACTGTTATTCGAGCAAGTTTCTAAGTTTTTAACAGCAATATTTAAAATCCATCCCTATTTTTCTTTCTTTGTTCCCCCTGTATTTGTGGCTCTGTCCAGATTTCTTGTGGTAAGAGTTTCAGAGGTATGGTGGAGAGGCACAGAAACCTTTCAGGAGATGTTGCTGCTGCCAGGGGATCGCTGTATCTGCGTGTGTGTAATGCATGGTAACAGAAACCATGTTATTCTAGCAAGTTTATAAATTTATAAGAGCAATATTTAAAATCCGTCACGCAATTGTGTGTGTGTTTGTGTGTGTGCGTGTTTGTGTGTGTGCGCATGTTTGTGTGTGTGCGCATGTTTGTGTGTGTGCGCATGTTTGTGTGTGTGCGCGTGTTTGTGTGTGTGCGCGTGTTTGTGTGTGTGCGCGTGTTTGTGTGTGTGCGCGTGTTTGTGTGTGTGCGCGTGTTTGTGTGTGTGCGCGTGTTTGTGTGTGTGTGTGTGTGTGTGTGTGTGTGTGTGTGTGTGTGTGTGTGTGTGTGTGTGTGTGTGTGTGTGTGTGTGTGTGTGTGTGTGTGCCCATTATTTTTCAAAGCTGCAGGGAGCCACTGCAGAGGGGTGGAAGAGTCACAGGTTGCAGACACCTGAAATAAGCCAACACATGAATGGAGATTTTACAGTTGGGGATAACTACAAGTAGAGGCATAAAAAATATGCAATAGGGAGCTGGAATTTATTGGAGAAAATTGGCAAAGGAATCAATGATGTGGGAGCAAATAACTGTGGAGGGAGAGGTAAAAGAGTGGGATGAGGCTACACATAATTTTAGTCTGCATGTTACTCAGCCTTTCCTATCAGGGATTGACAACAAGAGTGTAGACAAAAAGAAAGCAATAGGGGAACATTAAGTAAAAGACCACTTTGGCAGAGTTTCTAGATGAGTGTAGAGCAAAAGCTGTTAAAAGGATAATAATGCATATACGATATTGTATGATAACTATAAGACTCAGACAAGGTTAGAAAAGATTTGAGAGAAGGCTGGAAATGCAGTATAAAAAGGAACAGTGGGAAGAGATCTGTATGACTCCTAACACATACATATATGGAATTTGGCTTCACAACATGGTCAGCAACTGCCAGCAATGCATTTCCCAGGTTTACAGAACCAGCCAGCAGCCTTGTAAGCAGAATACTTTTATTTATTAAAAGAAAGTTGGAGACACTGATCTCTCAAAATATTGTCCAGATTTGGGGTATGCCAGAAGTGAATGTTTGCCACGACTCGTCAGTCAAATCTTAAGGTATACAGTCTCACTATCTCATTAGGAATTAGGGAGGAAAAGGTTTTTCTTTTGCTGGAATCAGACCTTAGTCTCTGCCTTCTCACCATTTCCTTTACTTCAGAATGCACCATCAAAAACAAAGCAAAATTAATAACTCCATCTTGGCTGAAAAACGGTGATTATTAATTTTAGTGAACCTGACTACTTTTCCTCCATGGCTACTGCCACTGCACAAATCATTTCTAACACCCTGGAAGGAGGAACTTCATCAACTACTTCAGTCTGTGTTTTATTAATTTATTAAGGTGGTTGATTGGAATATTTGGTTCATTTATTTCTGGATTGCTACTTAATTTTTGCATGTTTTCCCATCAGCTTGCAAGAGCTCAAAACTGAAAGATCTGGGAACGTTTGATTTTGGTTTATAGGTTTATGATCTTTTACAAACTTTTCCACATTCCTTTTTTATAGTTTGAGTTTGTATCCCTTTCACTGCATAGGTACTGTATGGCACCTTATTTTAAGAATGTTCAGCTGCTTTCAAAGAAAAAGTCTAAAAAGCTATGCTTAGAGACTTCTGCTGTTGAGCATTTACCTGAGGTATCCATAGGGTTAGATGAAGCGCCAGAGGACTGTCTGGTTCCAACTTCTGTTCCTTCTGTTGCGACCCTGTCGGAAACCAGTAAGGGGCTTGCTAGTCATGTCTGCCGAGGCTGAAGCTACATTTGCTACAGATGAGAAGGGGGAATGGCGGTATTATCTCTGAAGGGCTTGGGGAGATTCCCTAGATACCGGTTGGGGGAAAAAGGCCCTAGTTTTCTTACTGAAGTTAGGTTACAGAACCTCAAAAGCTTGTTAGGGCAAAGGTTCCTCTTAAGAATAAACAAAAGAGTAGGTGTGTGGTCCTTGTAGCTAAGGAACCCTATAAAGAGTGGCAGGATTTCACTGAAGATCTTTTCAAGGCCTTCATGGCCTTAAAGCCCTCTCAGGGTTTGTCCGTCCCTTCACCTGTTGCTTTCTTTTCTACTCTCTCTGAGACTTTGACTTTCTGATTCCTCTTATGAAGATGATGATCTGGATTCTGGGGAAGTGTCACATGCTTGTTCTTCCCAGATCCTTTCACCTATTGTTTTGGGGGGTCTGATGAGGATGTTGTTCTTTCCCCCGACTTCCCCATTGAGGAACTTTCCTTTGGAGACCCCATTGTGAAAATGATGAGCATTTTCAGTGATAGAGTTCCAAAATATCCAAGGTTAAGAGGAGTTGTTATAACCTGTTGTAGATGGACTGTATTAGGCCTTCTGCAGTGCCCCCTGTTTTGTAAGCCCTTGATGCCTTTACTTCTGCTTCATGGGCTCCAGAGTCTCTGCCTCCTGCTCCTAAAGTTCTTATACTAGAATCCTTCTTCCTACCCTGTAATGATTTTTCTCTGCTGACAAACCTAAGATGGATACATTCCTCTAAGCTTTCACCTTCTGATTAAGATATCAGAGCTATGGACAGTTATGGTAAAAAGGGGGGATACATCTGCCACATTAGCCTTTAGAGCCATAAACTACCAGACCCTTAGCCAAGGTTTGTTCTGGCTTTTCTTTCCAAGCTTGGGTTGTTCTGACAGACATGCTGGACTCTGATAAGACATCTATTTTCTTACTGGTTTCTGCATCACAGGTTGCTCACCATTCTGTAAAATGTAGCTAAGATGCTGCTGATAACTCTTCACAGGCGGCTGCATCATGGTTGGTTATCAGGTGTTCCTGGTTTGGGTTGCATCTGTCCCTGAGGATATTGGGCCAAGTTGTTAGACTCGTCCTTGGACTATCAATTTGGCTCTGCTGCTGCAGAGCTCTTTAAAACCATGCAATAGAAGGGGAAGGTTATGCAGGACCTCAAATGAATTTTCCTTTCACATATCCCTAAGTTTCAAATGAATTAAGATTCTGTTTGTGCGTAGACATCCTAAACAGCCCTTGAAGTGCAAAGGACCTTCCAAAAAAGAGAGTGTCCTGAGACGCCAGCTTAGAATTCCAGAAGACAAAAGTAGTCTTTTCTGGGCAAATCGGCCTGTATTTGACAGTCATTCTTCTCTGTCTCTTGGCCATATTCTTCTGTTTCACAGGTTAAACCTGTCCTTTCCCATTTGCCTGCAAATCACTACAAACTCTTGGTTTATTTCAGTCATCCAGAACTGTTATTTTTGTGGTTTGGAATTCACTTCCTCCTTTTGAGATATCCCTTAGCCCCTCATTTTCCTTCTGTTCCTTGTGGCCTTTTGGATCAAGGGTCAATTCAGCCTGTCCCTCTGTAGCGATGGGTAAGGGATACTCCAGGATGTTTTTGGTCCCCAGAAATGATAGTTATTGTAGTTCCTTTTTTCAAAGTGTTCTGTCCAGTCCCCGTTTCCTGTATTGCTTCCTCAGACCTACCTGGTATTTCTGCACCTGAAGGACACCTATCTGCACATTCTTGTTGACCCTCTCATCTTACAGTTGTTTCCTCCACACGTTATCAGATCTCTGCTTTGCCTTTTGGTCTTTGTACAGCATCAAGGGTTTTAATGTCTTACCCAGGTCATTGCTTTTTCAGAGTCTGTGGTGTCCAGATTTTTCTCTAGCTGGGCAAACTTCACATTTAAGCCCCCCTCTCACCAGCTACTTGTGCAGGATCTTGAATTTACTATGCATCATCTTCACAGTGTGGGTTTCACTCTGTCTCCAGATGTCTGTTCTGACTTCTTTACAAGACCCAATTATCCTGGGATGCAGGATTCAAACCCTCTCCATGGTGGCTTTTCCTCCTCCTAAGGTCCTCTCTTTGGCAGCATTCTTCCAGTTTCTTCTCCTTATACAGATGGTGTCTGTAGGAGAGTTTCTATAAGCCCTGAGGTTTATGGTTCCCGCCATTCCAATAGTTGCTTTGCCCAGATTCCACGTGCACAGTGGATATAAAAAATATACACACACCTGTTAAAATGCCAGGTTTTTGTGATATAAAAAAGTGAGACCACAATAAATAATTTCAAAACTTTTCCCACCTTTAATATGACCTATAACCTGTACAATTCAATTGAAAAACAAATCTGTTGGGGTGGGAAAACATAAATAAAAAAAGTACAATAAGCTGGTTGCATAAGTGTGCACACCCTTAAACTAATACTTTGTTGAAGCACCATTTGATTTAATTACAGCATTCAGTCTTATTGGGTACACACCTGCCATCAATTAAAGAGCCTCTGATTAACCCCCAAAAAAGTTCAGCTGTCCTAATAGGATTTTCCTGACATTGACTCAGTTGCCTGCTACAGCAAAAGCCATGGTTCACAGAGCACTCGCAAAAGCCATGGTTCACAGAGCACTCACAAAGCATCAAAAGGATCTCGTTGTTGAAAGGTATCAGTCAGGAGAAGGGTACAAACAAATTTCTAAAGCATTGGATATACCATGGAACACAGTGAAGATGGTCATCAAAAAGTTGAGAAAATATGGGACAACAGTGACGTTGTAAAGAACTGGACATCTCTTCAAAAATGATGAAAAAACAAGATGAAAACTGGTCAGGGAGGCTGGCAAGAGACCTACAGCAACACTGAAGGAGCTGCACGAATTTCTGGCAAGGACTGGTTGTGTACTACATGTGACAACAATCTCTCGTATTCTCCATATGTCTAGGCTATGGAGTAGGGTTGCAAGACCAGGCCCAGCTAAAATTTGCAAAACAATACATAGTCTTCCAAAAGCATGTGGGGAAAATGTGTTATGGTGTGATGAGACCAAGGTTGAACTTTCTGGCCACAATTCCAAAAGGTACATTTGGCACAAAAGTAACACTTCGCATCACCAAAAGAACACCATCCCCATGGTGAAGCATGGTGGTGGTGGCAGTATTATGCTTTAGGGTTGCTTTTCTTCAGCTATAACTGGGGGCTTTTATTCAAGGTGGAGGGAATTATGAACAGGTCCAAATACCAGTCATTTTTGACCCAAAACCTTCAGTCATCTGCTATAAAGATGAAGAGGAATTTCACCTTTCAGCACGACAATGACCCCAAGCATACATCCAGATCAACAAAAGAATGACTTTATCAGAAGAAAATTTAAAGTTTTGGAATGGCCCAGCCAGAACCCAGACCTAAATCCAATAGAAAATATGTGGGGTTACCTGAATAGGGCTGTGCACAAGAGATGCCCTCGCAATCTGACAGATTTGGAGCACTTTTACAAGGAAGAGTGGGAAAATATCGCCAAGTCAAGATGTGCCATGCTGATAGACTCCTAGCCAAGAAGACTGAATGCTGTAATTAAATCAAAAGGTGCTTCAACAAAATATTAGTTTAAGGGTGTGCACACTTACGCAACCAGCTTATTGTACGCTTTTTATTTTTTATATTTTTTCCCCTAACAGATTTGTTTGCTTTTCAATTGAATTGTACAGGTTATAGGTCACATTAAAAGTGGGAACATTTTTGAAATGATTTATTGAGGTCTCACTTTTTTGTATCACAAAAACCTGGCATTTTAACAGGGGTGTGTCAACTTTTTATATCCACTGTAGATGTTAATTTTGTTACTTCCAGACAATTGGGCTGCAGCATTGTCATCCTCTGGACTTAACTCTCTTGCCTTGCCTCAGACATGATTTTCTCTGGTGGATTCACCATGTTTCTCTGAATCTGGGCCTTCATTTTCAGGTTCCTTCCCCCCACTCAGGAGCTGATTACAGGCTCTTCATATGTGGGTTGTGGAGCTTCTTTCACTGTCAGAGTACAGAGGGTTTGTTCTTTTTAGTTGGTGATGGATCATATCAAAAGTCAAGGAAATGAGAGAGCTGATTTTAGCTCTTCAGCATTACATTACCTCTGGATTCCCAGGTCTCCATCAGGATTTTTACAGACAAAGCCACTGTCGTGGTAAATTAAAGAAGTGGGGTGGGGGGCAAATTCTTGCATTCTTTCCAGACTGACCCTTGTAGCATGGGATTTTGCTATCCGCCATCGATTAACACTTCAGGCATTTTATAAACCTCAGAGCACAACATGGTAGCAAACAATCTGAGCAATTCCAGGACAGATCCTCTTGACTGGATGTTTCGCAGGGAGGTCTTCTGGACATTGTCTGTCAGTGGAGTACTACTGAAGTAGATCTTTTTTTTCCCCCCCACCGAACAGACAACTTCCCAAGTTCTGTTCCAGAATGCCAAGTCCTCTGGCTTGGAAAGTGGAAGCCATGTCTTTTCTTGGAATGGAATATTCTAGATGCTTATCATATCTTCTTCTGTTGACAGGGGTCTTGCTCAAAATCATATTATACAGGCCCAAAGTCTCATTGGTAACTCCATTTTAGCACATACAGCTTTGGTTTCCCCTTCTTTTAAACCTAGCCAGGAACAGTCATTACAAGTTGCCCCAAAGGATGGATCTGTTCACACAGGATAAGGGCTCTCTTGTTCACTCTCCTCTTCACACCCTACATTTGACTCTCGGTGTGATAAGGTTTTGATTTCTTTTCAACATCAGTTTTCTGGGGACACACTTTGGATTGTGAAGGAGCCCAGAAAACCCATTACTAGAAAATCTTATAAATTGTAAAGTAGAAGAAATTTTCTGTTTTGTGTCACAGATGTGAACAGGACCCTCTTTTTTTAATGGGTATTCCTACTGTTGTATCTTATTTGAATGAGTTGCTCATTTCTGGTCTGGCATACTCGTCTGTTAAAGCTCATTTGTCATCCATTTCTGCTTGTCTGCCTTTGGATCCACCACTTTCCTCTAAATTTGAGATTAAACAATTTTTGAAAGGTGTCCTTCATATTAAGCCTCCAAGAAAGACTTTTTTCCTCCTCCTTGGGACCTTAAATTTCTTCTCGAAACATTAAGTTGGCCACCCATTGAGACAGCATTTTATTCCACTTTGAAATTGCAAACTGTCTTGTTAGTGGCATTGACTTCTGACAATAGAGTCTTTGAGTTTTAGGCCCTTACGGAAGTTCCTCCTTTCTGAATTTTTCACAAAGAGTGTCTCTTTAGGACCAATCCTTCTTTTATGCTTGAAGTAATCAGAGATTTGTCTTTTGAATCAGACCATTAATTTTCCTCTAAAAATAGCAGTGAGAGGATTTTGCATTCTGTAAATGTGCATAGACAGCTTAGATATTTAGATATGACTAAGGATATTAGGAAATCTGAAGAACTTTTTGGTTCTTTTAGATTCATAGCTAAAATCATGCCAAGAAATTGGGTTTGGCTGTTTCTGAGCAAGCCATCTCCTTTTGGATTTCTAAAGCCACTCCTTTTGTTGTTCCATTCATGGTAAGCAGTTTCCTCCTGGATTTTGTGCTCATTCTGCTAGGGTGGTTGCCTGTTGTGGAGCTTGTGGAGTGAAAAGGAAGTGAAAAGTCAGCTGGTTTCTGAACAAACAGGAATCAGCTGCTCTTAAAAGTGGCAACCACCTTCATTCATTACCTAAAATATAGCTTAAACAGCTCATCTACGCATTGTTTTAAAACAATATTATAAAATAGATAAATAGTGTAAAAAGATCTAAAACCAATAATTATCTATTATATATTAATGCAGTTAATGTTAAAATTAAAAGTATATAAAAGTATTTTTATTTTTATGTTCAAGTATAATAAACCTTAAAAACATGTAAATAAAACAGCAAAAGCTGACATTACGAAGCTGAAAGTCAGATACACTCTAAGACAATAATATGCATAGACCATTTTAAAACTCAGCATAATAGTCAACTCCTAACCAAATTTTTAAGTTGTAATATGCACTTAATTGAATACATTTTGTTAATCCCCGGAGGGTAACATGCAAAAGTGCGTAATTGCCAACTCTATTCTAATTTCTCTAAGAGCAAGGAAAGAGGCCCTTTTCACTTCCTATATAGTTTATGTCCTATGTTGTATAATTATCTGAAGAAGTTGGGCTATGTGGCCTGACAAAAAGCACCTTGTGATTTTTTGTTTTTTGTAATAAACAGTACGTTATTTCATCGTGCTTGCAGAATTTATTTGGGCAGTTGGATACACTGTGGTGCTTCTTCTTATAATAGTTACGGTGTTTACCTGGCAGACACAAAGTGCAGGGTTTGATTCTCTCATGGGGTAATTGTCTATACTTGAAATAGCCCATAAGAACAGTTAACCTAGTACTCGTCTATATTTTCTAGGAGATTGGCATAATAGTTAAGGTGTTTATCATACAAACACAAGGTGCAGGGTTTGATTCTCACATGGGGTGATTGGCTAGGCTTAAAATGACCCACAAGGGTAGTTAGCCTTGTACTAATCTATGAATCTGTGAACCTATGTGTTTTTTGGAGGGTTGTTCTCTTGCTTCCTCCTCCTTCTCCCACCTCTTCCAGTAGCTTTAGTAATCTCCCTTCTGTGAGGAATACTTCAGCAGTGATGAGAAATATATAACGGCAGGTGCTCTACTTTTCACTGTTGAAGTACTCCATCCTCCTCTCCTTCCTCCTGTTCATTTTTTCTTTCCATCTGGCCAAGGGGTCTTTTTGTCTCCTCTTTCTTCCTTTGGGGAGGTCATGCAACATTTTGAATAGGAATCCAGATAAGTCACAGATATGAAAAAAAATGCTATAACTTGATTGAGGTAGAGGTTCTAAAACCTATGCTACCCCCCATCTTAGAGGCTTTCCTGGATGCCTTCGTATCCAGTTCTTCACCTGATTCACAGCCTCCAGCTCCTAAAAAGACAGATTTTATAAGGTCCCCGAAGACATAATGTTTATCTTCAAAAATCCTGCAGTGGACCCTTCTTTTTTTTTTTCTTTCTCCACTGATAAGCCAACCAGGCTTTTACTGTCAGCTTGTTTTGCCTCTACCAGTTTTGTGTTTTGGGCTGTAAACTGATGGATTCTGCTGACAAAATACCTTTTTTCTATTCTGGGGGAATTAATTAAAACTGTTGCTAATTGGAAGGATTCTGAACACAAGGAGCAGGTGGTACCCATACTCAGTCAAGCTATACAAGTAGCCAGACATTCGAAAAATTACAGCTGTGATGTTGCAGAGGCTTCGTTCAGGGCTGCAACCTCCAGCACTGTCCTCCGTGGATTTGCTTGGATTCATCTGCAGTCCTTCCCCAGAGGATATTAAGGCCAAGCTTCTGGACCCCCCCCCTTTCATAGGGACCTTTTATTTGGCCCTCCTGTAGCTAAACATTTCAGTTCTGTGCAGGAGAAGGGTAAAATAATGTAGATTTTAAACAGATTTTTCTCATTTCTGTCACCAGATATCAGAGACCAGATGGCATAATGGTTAAGGTCTTCGCCTGTCATGCACAAGGTACAAGGTTCGATCCTGACCTCCGACCAATGTCTGGAGTTTGCATCTTCTCCCTGTGTCTCCATGGGGTTTCTCTCGCATCCAGAAAACATGCTGAGTGTTTCCATCTCAAACTCCCCAATGAATGGAGCTGTGGGCAGCACCACAGATTCTACATGGTGCCCTATAGGGGGAACATTTGTACAGACCAAATACTTTGGGTATCTACAGTGGTGCGCAGTATCCTCGACAGGAGAACACTGATCACAGACTGCGCACCGTGGCAGGGCTAGCCACTCGGTGTAAAAATATGGCTCTAGGTGAAATAAGGCATGGGTAGTTACCAGTGATAAGTGGGTTGAGGACCTGGCCTACTCTGCCCTCTGCCAGGGACCCTTGCTAACAATGGGAGGGGTATATGTGCCCCTATTAGCCAGTGTGTGCCCACCATAAAGCCAAGCAGTCCTGGCCAATAAGCTACTGGCCGGCTGGTGTCTTGATGCCCAGCCTGGGATAGCTCTGTTGAGCAAAAGCTGGATGTAAAACCAACCAACCTGCCAAACATAAACTGAGAATTGCTACGCTTAATGTAGGTTCACTGACGGGACGCAGTTTGGAAGTGGATGACATGATGATACAGAGGTGGCTGGACATCCTATGTGTCCAAGAGATGAGATGGAAGGGCAGTGTAGCAAAGGCACTTGGCTTGGGATTCAGATTCTACTACTCAGGAGGGGACAGGCTAGAAATGGTGTAGAAATGGTCATGAGAGAGAGGCTTCAGAAGGCAGTGAGGGATATCATCAGAATTGATGAGTGACTCATGGCAGTCAGACTCCAGTGTAATGATAGGGTAGTATTCATCATCTCAGCCTATGCCCCACAGCAGGGTTGTGATAGTGAGGAAAAGAGTGCATTCAGACAGCAGTTGCAGGACCTGCTAGATAAAGCAGGACAACATGAATTGGTGTTGCTAATAGGTGACTTGAATGCACATATGGGGACAGACAGAACAGTATATAAGGACTGCCTGGGTCCACAAGGGTGGGGCAACAGGAATAAAGAAGGAGAAGCCATTCTAAACTTCCGTCTGGCAAATGGCTTGATAGTACTCAACACATGGTTCAGAAAGAGAGACAGTCACAAGATCACATACAAGAGTCGCAAACGTGCAACTCCGGTAGACTTCCTCCTAGTAAGGAAAAGGCACTGGGGTAGAATCCATGATTGCAAAGTCATCCCCAGTGAAACAGTTGGCCCACAGCATAAACCACTAGTTGCCACAGTCAGCTGCAAGTAGTGGTCAGAGAAGGCTCTAAGGTCAACAGAGACCAGGCTGGAGACCTGAAGTTGACTGGAGAGAAAGTACAACAGTTCAAGGAATTACTCAGGGCTCTAGCACCCCAAGAAGAGGAGGAAATAGGTGAAGTTGACAAGAATGGTAGCACCTAAAATCAGCATATGTTAGGACTACAGAAAAGATATGTGGTCGAGCCAGGTATGGAAATAAAGTACATAAGGAAAGCTGGTGGTGGAATGCAGAAATCCAGAAAGTCATCAAAAGAAAGGAGGAGTCCAGGAAGAAGTGGGAGATAGAAAAGACTGACCAGGCTAGGAAGAACTACTGGTTGACAAACAAAGAAGCTAAGAAAGAAGTTGCAATAGCAAAGAATAGGGCATCAGAGGCACTCTACCAACTTCTGGAAAGTGACTCAGTAAGTGGCACAAAGAAACTCCGTCTTTGCCTTGCAACCTGATATAAAGATAAAGAAGACAGACTGCCTTCATAAGGGATGCCAGCACCAACTTGCTCACCACTTCACAGGACACCAAACGCAGATGGAAGGAGTATTCCCAACAGCTTCTAAATGAGGAAAACCCCACAGAAGCTGTACTGCCCCCAGAAACAGCCTACGATGAGAGAAGAAGAGGAGCCCACCCTAGAAGAAGTAAGAACAGCACTAAGGAAAATGAAGTCAGGGAAAGCAGCAGGCTCCGATGAGGTCACAACATATATGATAAAAATACTTTATGAGATAGGGGAGAAATGGCTCCTGGGGGTACTAATAGCACTGTGGAGAGAAAAGCGTATCCCAGATGACTGAAGAATAGGCATACTCATGCCAGTGTACAGGAACAAAGGGGGCATCCACAACTGTGGGCAGTACAGAGGCATCAAACTCCTATCACACTGCATGAAAGTTCTGGAGACAGCGATTGATAAACTGATATGCAGAATAGTACAATGTAGGATGGGAGATGAGCAGTTCAGATTCAGGTCAGGATGCAGCACAATTGAATGTTTACAGTGAGACAGATACTTGAGAAGAAGCTAGAGATGAGAAGAGAGTCTAACTGGGCATTCCCAGACTTGGAGAAAGCATATGACAAGGTCCCAGGAAAGCTGATCTGAGCAGTACTGCGGTGGTTTGAAGTCCCAGAAACATTGGTAGAATTAGTGCAGGCTATGTACAAGGACCCAGTGACTCAAGTACGAACGGTGTTCGGCCTCACAGAGGGGTTCCCAGTGGGAGTGGGTGTAGCCCAGGGTCCAGCTCTGAGCCCACTGCTGTTCATACTGGTTATGGACTACATTAACGAAGAGGTCAGAGGGGACAGATCAACAAAGTTGCTGTATGCAGATGTGGCATTACAGGCAGACTCTGAGCTAGAATTTCAGCAAAGGATAGGAGAATGAAATGCAAAACTTGAAGGCACATGGGATAAAACCAAGCAACAGATAAGATGGTGGTAGTGGCAGCAAACTGGGGAAATCAGAAGAGGCTGAGAATAGAGATAGAAGGGAAGATAATGGAACAGGTAAACAACTTCAAGTGTCTGGGATGTGGTTGAGGAAAAGGGAGGTCTGAATGAGGAGGTCAAAGCTAGAATCAGAGGGGCTGCAGCCAACTGGCATAGAGTGTCAGGTGTAGTCTGACAGAAGAATGCCAAAGAATCTGAAAAGTAAGGTGTACATGACAGTACTACTGTATGGTACAGAAACTTGGGCAATAAAGACAGAACAGTTGAAGAAGCTATAGGTGATGGAAACCAAGTGCTTAAGAAGTGTGGTACAATGTACACTGTAGGACATATGAAGAAATGAGGACATAAGAACAGAAGCCGAAGTAGCTCCAATTGCAGAAAATAACAAAGAGAACAGATTACAGTGGTTTGAACACGTGCAGAAAAGCAGAAGACAATCTGGTGAGGAAGATTTGGGACAGACAGGAAGAAGGTAAGAGGAAGCAAGGACGTCCATCAAAGAGGTGGATGGATTGTGTGAAAGAAGATCTGCAACAGTCAGGCATGAGTGTTGAAGGCAGGAGTGTGGCACTGGATCGAGAGAGTTGGCAACGGTTAACATGATACCCTGACCCCATGTAGAAAAAAATGGGAAAAATGGGGCTGATGATGATGTCACCAGATATAAAAAAAATTGTCCTTCCAGGCCCCTTCCTTTGTCCACGTAGAAAAATCCCATCCTGACGGGCAGTTATCAGCTCAAGAAGAGATTTCAAGAAAAACTATCAAGAGTCCAAGTCTAGGAAAAAAAACTTCCAGATAAAATGGCCAATGTCCGACTATTTTTTTCCTCACTCCTTGGTCCCAAAACCCTTTGGTCATGAGACTCACTCTGCCACTCCCATCTTGGGAATTCATCACTACAGACAGATGGGTCTTATCCATCATCCAACACAGTAGCAGAATGTATTGGCAGGAAATTCCATCATCAAGGGGAATTGCTCTGCATCCACCATGTCAGGCTCACCTCATTCCTCTCTTCATTCATGATTTTCTCTCCAAGGGAACCGTAGAACCTGTTCCACATCTAACCCTTGGAAAAAGTTTTTATTTCAGACTTTTTCTGATCCCCAGGAAGGAAGGTACTTGAGATAAATGTGGTATAGAAGTACTATCTTTTAGGATGCTGTCTTTGCAAATTTCCTTCCACGAGCCTTTCTAGTACCACTAGACTTAAAGGATGCATACCTGTACATCAGTGACATTCCTCGAGTTCTATGTTTCTTCATCACACTTTCAGTTCTTTGCTTTACTCTTCAGACTTTCTACTGCTCCCCCCCCCCCCCCAACCAGGGTTTTCACAAAGTGCCACTCTCACCAGCTGTTGCCTTCTGCAGAATTCAGGGAATACAAATATTTCCTTACCTGGACAGTCTTCTCATCCAGCCGCCCTCCAAGGACACCTTACTACTCAACATCAGTTACATGATTTAACTTCTCAAAAGATAGGTTTCTCCCACAACCTCAAGAAGTTTTCTCTGATCCCCTCCCCGGGATCTTGTCTTAGGTTGTGGGCAGAACACTTTCTCACTGACAGCCTTTATCACTCTAGAGAAAATCCACTTCCAGTCCCTGCTTCCCCTAGGTTTAACTTCAGCAAGAGAAATCCTAAGAACTTTGGGGTACATGGTAGCCAGCAATACCAATGGTGCCTCTTCTCAAACAACATATAAGGACTAGTGATACTTGAAGTCCCTTTGGTGTCAGCACCGTTGTCCACTGGACATCCAAATCCCTCTCTTGCCCTTTCTGAATAAAGACTTGTAATGGTAGATTTCTCAAATCCAACTCAATCCAGTACTACCCTTCCGCCCACTCACTCAACCCAGGACATCCACACATGCATTGGCTCTGGTCTGGGGTGCATGGACTGGTCCAACAACTTTTCAAGGCCAGTAATCACCCATGGAGATAAGGGAATAGACAGATGTCAAGGAAATGAAGACTCTCTTATCCAAGCCCTTCTGGTGTTTTCACATCTTTAGAAACCAGATTTCCCCTCAGGATTTTTTTTGTTTTGTTATGTTTTTGTTAGACGGCAGCATAGTCATGTGATATGTCAGCAAACAGCTGTGCAGGATCGCTCTAATAGCATGGGACCATGCAATAAAAACAAGTCTGACACTACAGGCTGTTTGTGTTCCATCTTCCAGACTTTTTTTTCTTTGTAAGCAGACTTGCTTATTGTGTCCATGGAAGACCCTCACGAATGGATGTTTAACAGGGAGGTTTTTCTGGACAAAATCCACTGATGGATTATCTCTTAAATAGACCCGTTTGCTTCCTCTTACAACAGACAGCACAAACTGTTTTGCTCATGACCCCTTTTCCTCAGGCCTGGACAGCGGACATCATGTCCTTCCATTGAGGGGTAGTTCCTCTATGCTGTCCCCTAACTCTGATCTCAAAGGTCCTTCTGATGTTTCACAGGGGAATACCAAAAATCTTGCTAGTGACTCCCTTTTGGCCAAGGGTGCATTGGTCCTCTCTTCTCCACCTAATCAGGGGCCATCATCACAAGTTAACACACAAAGTATACTTGCTCACACAGAAAAAGGGCTCTCTGATAACATCCCAGCCTGCAGGCTCTCAACCTGATTCTCTAGGTGAATTTTGATCCCTTTCAGTCACCAGTTTTCTGAGTATGTGCTCTGGAGGTGAGAAAAACCTACAACTGGAAAATCTGACATCTCCAAGTGGAAAAGATTTTTTTCATCTTGGATCCTTGGAAGAATAAGGACCCTGTCAGGTGGAGACTCTGCTTATTCTGTCTTATGTGAGTTACTAAAAAGTGGGCAAGCCTTTTCCCCCATTAAGGCACACCTGTCTGCATGCCTTTAAATGCTTCTTTGCTTTCCAGAATTGCAATCTGAGTTTTTAAAACATAATGTGAGAGTGTTCAATCTCGCCTTTGTTCTTACACATGGGTTCGGAGCCGATCCTCGGCTCCGTGCCGGCCGACTGCAAGCTCTGCATCGAGAAGAAGCTCGAGGACATCTAATACCCACAATCCCCCTCTGCCTTTACCTCAGATCTAGTTTGCCGCTGCTGCATTCGCATCGCTGGAGGCTAGCTCGAGGGTTTTTCAGGTAAGATTTAACTTTATTGTTGTTAATTTTTCAAGAGAACTTGTTTAAAAACACTAGTTATAGTATTTAGTGTATGGTGTGTGTGTAGAGAGTGAAATTCTCGGTACCGTTAATTTAGTTTAATTCTTTAACTGGTATAGAGTTTTTCGGGGCCTACCACCCCTACTTGGATTGACAAACGGACTGACATATCTACCGGATTTGACCTTTTTTTTCTGGAATTGACTGTTACTGGACTTGACTTTTTTCTCTTACTTCAAAATGTCTGAGAAAATAAAATCTGGATTCAAACGTTGCCAGTGTGGCCAAAAGATGTCGGTCACGGACAACCACAGTTCCTGTGTCTACTGCCTTGGCTCTCTCCACTTACAAGAGGACTGTTCTATTTGTCACTCTTTTTAGTGGGAGGGTCATGACAGATAGGCGCAGGAAACTGATGGACAGAGGGTTGTTGAAACCCTCTTTCCAGGAGGCTCTGGATGCTTCAGACCAGGCATCCAAATCCTCGAAGGAATCGAAGACGTCGGAGCCCAAGTCATCGGCTCCGAGCTCTTCGGGTAAAGTTAGATCACCGGTTCCACAGACTTCGGGGCCGAGTGTTCAACTGTTGGCAGTTTCCGAGCCTCGAGTCTTGGAACCGGTGACGGAGCTCCCTCCACCAACTCTGTTGAGGTCGGCTCCGTCTTCGATCCCTTCGACTCGTTCTTCCAGGCCCCTTTCCGACACCGATGTGGACCGTGTGGTGCAGAAATTGATGGAGCATACGGCCCTATCCAAGCTTATCTCGGTCTCCTCTCAGTTGGTGTCGAGACTTGAAGGCCTTCCATTATCTCCATCTGTTCCTCCTCCGAGACCTGTCCAGTCTTCGGAGCCGGAGGAAGCTGAACTGATGATTGTGGAGCCCTCGGTGCCAGAACCGTCCTTTTCTCGGTCGGCACCGTTCACCTCGACTCCATCCGATCCGGTACTGGAGTCTCGGGGCCGAAGATCCATCCTTGGTTCCGGGACCGAGAGTCGGACCGATGTTTCGGTTCCGACGCTCCCTCTCGGGGCCTCGGCGCGGATCGACTCGGTTCCGTCCTCGGGGTCGGTGCCTTCGGTTCCTGTTTCGGGGATTCTTCCCATTTCTTCGAACCGGGAGATACCTCGACTCGGGACCCGGGGCCTTCGACCTCATGAGGAAGGTGTTGTCTACCCAGACAACCACATCAGCAGGAACAGCTTCTCCTCCCCACAAAGGACCGTTATCCTCCTCTGCACCCACGGCCACGTCCAAGCGTCGGGCACCAGTGTCTCAGCCACCCCTGGAGGGTGCCCCCTCTTCCTCGGAGGCTTCTTCGGATGCTCCCCACGAACAAGTCCCTAGGAAAAGATTGTGTAAGAGGAGACACTTGGATTCTCCACAAGAATCCTTGACATCTGATACTGACTTAGATGAGTCAGAAGGGTCCCCTAAGTCACCTTCAGAAGATGTCTCTTTTTCTGACATCTTGGAGATCCTAAAACAGAGAGGTGACTGGCAAGCCCTCCCCCCTTCTGAGGATGAGTCAGTTTTGCTGAAGGCATTTGGTGCTCGCCCTTCCTCCTCCTGGGTCACTCTGCCCTTCGATGAGTTAATGGAGTTGATTGCTCGAAGGGCGTGGGAGACACCTGACACGGTGGAACCAGTCCCTAGGAAGCCAAACAAGTACATTACGGCACCACAGGACAAGGCTTACCTCACCAAAGGAGTTCCAGTAGACGCCATGGTGGTGGCAGCGGCCACGAAAAAGGAGATGTCGGAGTCTTCCTCATCTGTCCATCCGCCTAACAAAGATTCTAGGACCATGGACAGATACGGGAAGCGCATTTTCAGTTCAGCGGCTTTCTCTATGCGTTCCCTGAACTATTTGACTCATTTTACACGTTTACAGAGGGATCTAGTCAAAGAGTTGGGAGATACCCTCCAGGGTACTACAGATGCTGCTGTTTCAGAGAAAGTTACAGCGCATCTCAACACCCTTACATCCATTGTAAACTCGTCCATGAGGCTGATCTCCTCGCAGCCGAAGGATCGAGTAGGGCAGCGGCTTCAGCGATTGCTCTTCGTAGGCAATCCTGGATGCGCTTATGTTCGCTTCGGAAGCCTTCAAGTCTTCCTTTACTAACGCCCCATTTGATGGAGCCACACTTTTGGCCCTACAGTAAAGGAGGACTTTACTCGGTGTGAACAGGAGGGAAAGACTCTGTCTGCTGTCGGAGCCCGTGTTTCCACCCCTTGCAGAACGTAACCCAAAGGGCAACGTGGTGGGAAAATGTGGTTTCAAAACCCCAAGGATCTTTCCCAAACACACAGGGTGATGCCCCTCTAGAGGCAGAGGGGGCAGAGGTGGAAGACGCCCTGGCGGCAGAGGGGTCCGCAAAACCAAGGTGACAGGGATAACCTCCTGGCAAACCTTTTCAGCACTCCTGAGAGGAGGCCCGACTGTCCTGCTCTGGAGGCAGTCGGGGTCGCTAGCTTTATACCCTCAGGCCTGGCAAAACCTTTCTTCAGACAATTGGGTAAAAGCATTGTTACCAGAGGTTACAAAATCCCATTTCTATCCACACCCATTCCAAAGAGAAAACTCCCAGATGTACCACCCCATCTGCGAGACCCAGCAGCTACAGAAATTTCAAAGCTGCTAGAAAAAAGAGTCATCCAACCAGTCCCAGCGGACCAAATAGGATTCGGAACTTATTCAAGGTTCTTTTTAGTTCCAAAGAAAACAGGGGACTGGAGGCCGATTCTGGACCTAAGCCATCTCAACACCTTTGTCAAGAAGGAAAAGTTCCGAATGGTCACGCTTCAATCGATCCTTCCATCCTTACGGAAGGACGACTGGATGTGCTCGATAGATCTGAAGGACGCATACTACCACATCAAAATGGCCAGGGCGTCCAGGGATCATTTGCGCTTCCGGCTGGGAGCCAGTCACTATCAGTTTCGAGCCCTGCCCTTTGGTCTGACTACAGCCCCCAGGGTCTTCACCAAATGCATGGCAGTGGTAGCGTCTCATCTGAGGCACCTAGGATTCCAGGTGTTTCCGTATCTGGACGACTGGCTCCTGTCTGCCACCACCAGGCGTCAACTGATACAAGCCAAGGATTACACCCTACAACTTTGTACACACCTTGGAATTTCAGTAAATTTCGAAAAATCTTTGCTACAGCCATCACAGCATATCTTATTCATAGGAGCGGAATTAGATACGCATCATTTAGTTCTAAAACTTCCTACAGAAAGAATAGTAGCACTTCAAATCAACATTTCCCTCCTGCTGTCGTCCAGAAAGTCATCGGCAAAAATTGTTCTGAAAGTCTTGGGTCTCATGGCAGCTTCTCTCATTGCGATACCATTGGGAAGACTGCACATGAGAGTACTACAATGGCTTCTGTTTGCACAATGGTCATTCCAACAACTTCCACTGACTCGCGAAATATTGATAACGAAAACATGCAAATCACACCTAATGTGGTGGTTACAGACTTGCAACCTATCCAGCGGAAGACCATTTGTGCTACCCGCACCGTCAGCGACGATAACCACGGATGCTTCCCTGATAGGGTGGGGGGGCATCTTTCAGGGACAGACAGTCCAAGGCGAATGGACCAATCTGGAGTACAATCTGCACATCAATGTTCTGGAGTTGAGGGCAGTGTTTTTAGCGTTGCAACACTTTGCTCCCCTTCTTCCTCCAGGGACCATTGCAGTTCAGACAGACAACATGTCCGTAGTCTGGTACATAAACAAGCAAGGGGAACCCAGGTCTTCCCAACTATGCAGAGAGGCCATGAGAATTTGGCAATGGGCAGAGTCCACGGTCGCTTTCTGATCGCAACGCACATCCCGGGTCATCCAACGTCATAGCCGACAGGCTGAGCAGGGCAATACTATTGCCTCACGAGTGGTCCCTCAAACAGTCAGTTGCGAGAAGGATTTTTCACAAATGGGGCCAGCCTACCTGCGATCTGTTTGCGTCTCCAATGAACGCCAAATGCAGGAGCTACTTTGCCCTATTACCCTCCAGGGAAGTCCCCAGGGACGCGCTGGTGCACGATTGGCCCCCGGGTCTCCTGTATGCTTTTCCTCCATTTCCCCTGATTGCAAAGTTTCTACAGAAAGCCAACAACCTTCAGAAGACTATTATTCTCATTGCCCCGTTCTGGCCTCGTCAAATTTGGTTCCCCTTTCTATTGCATCACCGCATTCGGGGACCTTGGATGCTGGACCCAGAGCCAGATCTACTGACTCACTCGTCAGGAGTTCCTCACCCATCTCTAGAATCTCTCCATCTAGCAGCTTGGCTGCTCCGCTTCCCTTTTTAGCCAGGTCAGTTCCCCTTACATCGGCGGTTCAAGATATTTTAGTAGCTTCTCATAAAGTTTCCACTACAAAGACTTACACCAGTAAGTGGAAACGTTTTGTCTTTTGGGCGGAGTCACATCATTTGGACCCTGTTAGAGCTCCGTTAAACAAGGTTTTAGAGTTCTTGACTGAACTATTTCATGAAGGAGCTTCCCCGGCTACTTTAAGAGTACAGTTAGCTGCCATTTCTAACTATCATGTAGAGGAATGTGGTGCGCCTATTATGGCTCACAGACTTTGTAAAGCCTTTTTGAAAGGTTCTTTTTATATCAGACCACCAGTCAGAAGTCCGACATCACCGTGGAATTTAAACCTGTTGCTCTCTAAATTGATGTTGCCACCCTTTGAACCAGCCTCAAGTTGCACATTGAAATTTTTGTCATGGAAAACTTTATTTCTAGTAGCCATTACATCTGCTAGACGAGTGTCTGAGCTTCAGGCCCTTTCTGTCAAACATCCTTATTTAATATTTCATTCTGACAGAGTATCCCTACGCACTAATCCATCCTTTCTCCCCAAAGTTTGTTCTTCTAGTAATATTAATCAGTCCATTGAATTACCTACCTTCTTTAAGAACCACTCTAATAAATTGGAGTATATGTTGCACAAACTGGACGTCCATAGACAACTCAGATTTTATTTGGATAGAACAAAAGATCACAGGAAATCTGATCAACTATTTGTAGCTTTTGCTGACAGCAGAAAGGGTCTTGCAGTTCTGAAACGAACTCTTTCTAAATGGCTAACTGACTGTATCACATATGTTTATGAAGCCTCTGACCAAACATTATCAGCAAAACCCAAAGGACATTCCACCAGATCAGTTTCTACATCTTTGGCTCACGCAGCTCGCTTACCTCTAGACACTATTTGTGCGGCTGCTACTTGGGCTAAACCACATACATTTATCTCTCATTACAAAGTGGACAGGGTTTCTAGGGATAGGGCAACCTTTGGTTCCACTGTGCTCAAAAACGTTCTCCCTTGAGTTCCTCAGGATCATGGAGCTAGGGACGCTACCCATGTGTAAGAACAAAGGCGAGATTGAACACTCTCACATAAAGAAGTTATGTCCTTACCATAACGTTCTATGTGGAGTGTTCATCTCGCCTTGGTTATTACACTCCCACCCTTCCCACCCTTAGGAAGAACGTTCGATTTGGTGCCTGGTCTGGAGTATTCTCCTTCTGCTGTTGCAGTATTAGTGTTACTATCATACCCTTGGTATGTTTGTATATATGTACTTTTATGTATATAGTTTGGCATGTGTGCGTGCTTTATGTCTGGTTTGCTTGCAAACTAGATCTGAGGTAAAGGCAGAGGGGGATTGTGGGTATTAGATGTCCTCGAGCTTCTTCTCGATGCAGAGCTTGCAGTCGGCCGGCACGGAGCCGAGGATCGGCTCCGAACCCATGTGTAATAACCAAGGCGAGATGAACACTCCACATGGAACGTTATGGTAAGGACATAACTTCTTTTTCTTTTCTTTAGGAAGCCAGTTCCACCACATGGGTTATGAGTTTTTCTCTTGGTCCAGCAGCCACCACCTCTTGACATTTTGTACCTGGAAAATGGTTTTGCTAGTTTCCACCAGAAGAGCCTCAAAGCCTCTGGCCCTTATGACCATTCTCCCCCTTCCTCGTCTTCCATAAGGTTAGGGTCTTCATAAGGGCTATCCCCTTTTTATGCCAAAGGCTGTAACTGAACTGTTCCTCAACCAGACTGTCCATTAGATTACCTTGTTTCCTAACCCACAAAACAAGGTAGAAAGACTTCTCCATTCCTTGGATGTGCACGGGCAGTTAAAATTTTACTTGTACAGGACAAAAACAGGAAAACAGACCAGCTTTTTTTTTTTTTTCTCTTTCAAGCAGAATAAGTGGGCAATCCTGTCTCCAGATAGACCATGTCCAACTGGATTGCTAAGGCCATCTCCTTCTGTTTACACCTTGCATGGCAAATCGCAGTCCTCAACTGTGAATGCTCATTCCCCAGGGCAGTCTCCTCATCTGAAGGTTTCATAATCTATTGATCTATTCTGGAGGTGGCCACCTGGTCATCAGTTCACACCTTTACCAGACTCTACAGAGTAGATGCCTTTTCCAGGTCTAGAATTTTCTTTGCCAGATCTGTTTTTAGGGCTGGTAGATAGTTCCTCTCTCTCCAACCTGGCCACCCTTAATTTCTACCTTTGGGAATCATCCATCATTATTGGAATACTGTAACAGCAATTCAAGGAAGGACACTGTAACAGCAATCCAAGGAAGGACACAGTACAGTTGTTTAAGAGCTTGCCATAACAATAGATGTCCTACTGTTCATTGTTACAGTATTGCATTCCTCCCTCCATCCCTCTTCATTCTCTTATTCTCTGGTGGTCTCTGTATCTTTGTGGAGCAAGGGGGAAGAATCACTCCCTTTCCCCCTTTTCATTAGAGTACAGTTTAACAAGTTAGTAGTCTAACTCCTCCAGGTCTACTGGCTCTAGATATTCTGAGGATCTTACACTCGCACATCCTTATGCCTGTGGGCTGAGGTCGTACACTGGACATATGGTGCGTCAGGAAGGTTTTGGCTTTGGTGCACAGGCTAGAAGTCAAATTACCTCTGGAAGAATAGCCATCAGTACTGGAGTACTGCAACAGTGATCAGTAGGATATTTACAGTCAGGGTAAGTTGTTGTACAGCTGTACTTTAGTTCTCTGAACCACCATGTCTGTTCTTCCTAAGATGTAAGGTTCACAAATCTTCCAGTGCTGCTCATGGTGTACTTACTGTAATTATCAAAGTAAGTATAATAAAGACCTTTTTGATGATTTTGCATTGATAGTTGCACATTTTTATTTTATTTATTTAACATTTTGTTGACCGGGAAAGTCCGACTAGGTTCCACAGAGCCTGTTTTCAGAGGAGGCCCGGGAGAGATGATCCAGATGCAGGTCTTTAGAATGTGGGAGGAAACCCATGAGAACATGCAAACTCTGCACAGAAGGCACCCCAGCCGAGAATCGAACCAGAGAACCTCTTGCTGTGAGGTGACAACATTAACCGCTGCACCACTGCGCCACCCGCCACATTTAACTTCCTCCAGTCACTTTTACTCTTTAGTGGTCACTCTTGTGTACTTTATTTTATTTATGGTTGTCAGTGTTGTGTCTAGTTTTTGCTCTTTGCAGATTGGGAATGTAAGGAGTTCTGTATCGTGAAACGTGAAGCTTGGCTGTCACAGTTTTATTTCTTGGTCTCTGAAGTAGTTGCAGGGTGGAGATCATGGCTGTGCTGTTGTGGAGGTGGGCTAAATGTGTTTTACTGTACCAATGCATCTTTTTTGAAGTACTGAAAAGCCTAAAACATTTCTTTGGGGTAAGACTAGTTAGATCTCTAGAAAAAATGTTAATCTTGTTAAACACGAGTGAATATATCATTCATAATTCGCTAAAATGAGCACAGTCGCTTTACAGTTAGAAATTAATACTGCTTATAGAAAACCTGGTACATTTTGAACACTAACCATTGTGGTTTTAGAAACTTTGGATACAATTATACTTTATTGATAATTTAGCATTTAATTATGTTTGCTTTCTGTTATAGGATGTTTCAGAGCTCAGAAATGAACTTCAGAGGAAGGAAGCTCTGATTCAGAAACATCTGGCTAAATTAAAGCATTGGCAGCAAGTTTTAGAAGATGTCAGCAAGCAGCAGAAAAAGCCACCAGAATTACCACAAGGGCCATTGGCTTACCTTGAACAAGCATCTGCAAATATCCCTGCACCCGGGAAGCAAACATGAACAGTGTTCTCTGTTCAAAAACACCCGTGTTTTTGAAGTGCAGGAACATAATTCATATGGACAGCTTTTTCATTATTTTGTAAATTTTAAATATGGTTGTGGTTTGATAAAAAAAAAATAAAAATTTTTTACTACTTGGGTCTGTATATAATAGTTTAAAAGTGCTATAGTACCATTATAATGTTAAAAACCAAAATGTCTACAACCATTTGGAACTACGGTGAGAACATGTTGAAATTGCTTACTTCAAGCTCATTAGATTGTAACTTAGCATTTTATGTATTTATTTTTTTAACTATTGGCTATTCTTTTTAGATTGAATGGTTTTCTGTCCAAAGCTGTATTGTCCCAAAGTGAAATCTGCTAGCCTATGACCCTTGCAGTAAAATAGAGTAACAAATCTTTGGTTAGCTGTGTATGCTAGCTAAGGAAAACGCAAGGTACAGCACTTTTTGATTTTGACAACGTCTGGTTTTCTAAGCCTATTTACGCGCTTATATGTCCTCCACAGCAAATGTGCTTCGCAGAAGTCTTATGCATGTTTTCAGTTGGATAAAATGAACAGAAATGTTAGTCATTTATTAGTCTTTCTAGGTCTTTCTAGGTGGTCTGCTTTGTGCTGGGAACAGGAAGGTATGCAGAGGTATGTAGTTGACATCCGTTGCTACTTTGAAGTGGAATTTAGTGTAACATTTAGTACAAAAATACCGCTATTATTTGTTATACTGATAATACAGTCGTTTTGCTATTTTGATTTGTTAGCGGGTCCAAGGAGCTTCCATAATGCTGCAGTTTTTGTGGATCTGATTTAAATTAAGGTAAGGTGAAATTATATGCTGGTGTATATAGGTTTGTAGACTTCAAATAAAATAAGAACTTCAGGGAAAGATAAACCAGTGTTCCAGTCATAATGAGTAAAGTATGCCACCTGTTGTCCCTTGGGTTTCTTGTATCAGTTTGCTGATTTAAATCTCACCAAGATTACACAGATGCTCTGTGTCTTCTTTGTTATATTAGATATATGCTTCAATTTGTTGTATTACTAGAATATGAAATGTCCCACTTTTTGTAGCTTTTGTTTTGTGTTTGCAAGTCTTTCAGATGGGGTACTTTGTTATTCAGACTGAAGAGGTTATCAGCACTGTTTCTGCTTGACTTGTTGAGCTTTAACATCTTATAGGTAACTGCTTTTTTGTGCTGGGAAGAGTGGAGAGGAGGAAAAGGTGGATTGCTGCTTCATTTACATTGTGCTGCATCCAAGGCTAAATTCAAGTTACATTCATTGCATTCTCTGTATGTAGAAAACTTACAATAATAGTTTACTTTTATTTGCTGACTGTAATACTATTCAAATGAAACCTTAATGATTGCCCCATGTCCCTTATAGAGAGAGGCCATCAATAAGAAACATTTTATCCTAACACCCTCCTACAAATCGTTAAATTACCTCCCTACTAACTTGCCCCTCCCCCCATATAAATGCCTATGATACTCAGGGACCCAAATGGTTTAGTTGTGCTGCTAAGCTTGTAAGGGCCCTAGTGATCCTTAGCCTAGTAATAACCTATGAACCTGTTTGTGTTATTTTTCTCAGTATGTTCATATGCCCATCATAATCAACAGATGGAATTTAAGCACATTGTTCAGCATTGTTTCTCTTTTGATTTTTTGCCTTCTCATAACCTCTGAAGGTGTTGCAGTACTTCATCTGACAAGTATATTTCAGTTTCCCCTCACTCCTCCCTAGATCAGTAGCCGTAGATATGCACTTCCCAACTCTTTCTGTGGTCACTTTGGTTTAGATGGACGTTCTGAGAAATTGTAACAATTGTCTCATGTAAACTGTACAACCCACTTATTCTTAAGACAGATAAAGTGTGCGAGAGGTGTAGATACATTTTAATGCTGGAGGTAAAACTCTCTCATACAGCCAAAACTAGTGCTATAGAGGTTGCCTGTGACACTTGCACCATGTCTACTGCACAGGGTGAAGACCATACGCATAAAACTACTTACGCTGAGGTGCTTACAGGTAACCTTCCTAAAACACTAAGACCTCCTGCACAGTACACTCAAAGGGTTCTCTGCCATCATATAAACACTCCATTAAAACACCCAAATGAAACACAGTAAGAACACCTGGATGAAGCTAACGACACACCTTCTTAGTAGTTCAACAGTTTATTAATCCACAGAGTTCGCAAAGTAAAAAAACAGTACATTTTATATTGTGAACTCTGTGGGTTAATAAACTGTTGAACTACTAAGAAGGTATGTTGTTAGCTTCATCAGGTGCCTCTTATTGTGTTTCGTTTGGCTGTTTTGGTGAGAGCAGTTTGTTCCCTTTTGTTGTAGACTCCATTAAAACACCACCCACAACTACACATAGTAAACCTATATCCAGTGCCTCAACTGTTAAGACCTCAAGACAAACCCGTGCACAGCCAAATTTCTTGGTCATTGGTGATTATGTAGTGAGACACACCAAAGTTCCCCTCACCTGACTAAACAAGGAGAGAGTCACGGTTAGCTGCCTTTCCAGGACTAGGATCTGTCAAGTCACACAGGCACTCGGGTCACACACAGCTACCAGTATAACTGTCATAGTTCATGTGGGTGTTAGTGACCTGAGATGTACGTCCCTTGACTATATGGAGAAAGACACGATCAAGCTCACTGATTGTGTCTAAGACAGGTATGAGCCTACCACTGAGCAATGTACTACCCTCTCCAAGGATGATGCCACATTACCAGCAGAAAAATTATTGATTTTAACAGTTGGCTTAGCTTCTGGTGTCAGTACAAGGGGGGGTGCAATATTTGAAGGCTTGGGAAGACATGGTTGACAGACCACGCTGCTATGCCAGGGATGGTCCGCACCTGTCCCCTGTATGATTTTGAATATTGTCCAGAAAGCTTTTCTACCCCCCCATAGTGCCTTTTTAGGCGACGCCAAACTGATAAACCTACCAACTTAACTGAACCTATGAAGGAATATCTGAAGGTGGTACTGCTCAATGCTAGAACTCTTAACAAGAAACTCCACTCACTGCAAGCCTTCCTCTCCATGGAGAGTGTAGACATCGGTGTAGTAATGAAAATATGGCTTACATTCATAGAGTGTACCCCAGTAATGCAGTTCACACCTGCAGACCAGCTACTGCACAGGAGGGAACTAAAGCTGGATGAGTCTTGTCTGTATTAAAAGCAACCTCACATACAAGCTAGTTAAAGTTTATGACCCACTAGAACTCATACATGTGCAACTCACAATAAACAGGGTGTTGTACCATATCCTTGCTAACTGTAGATCCCTTTCCATATCCCAGGAAATCCATACTGCCTTTGTCAGTATACTAGAGTCCCTCACCATTCAACCCAGTACAATATTCATGGGGGATCTGAACTACTCCTCTGTAGACTGGGAATCCTACACCACTTATAATGCTTAAGCCCAGAGATTACTAAACAGTATTACCAACATCCTGAACAGTTAGTCCATTCTCCTACCATGGGTACAAACATCTTTGACCTTGTACTCATAAACTTGGAGGGGGTGGGGGCAATGTTCCTCACCCAATGTAATGTCTTCGCTCATCAGATCTGACCATAAGGCAGTATTACTTGAAATAAAAATTTAAATCTGGGGATCCAGCAAAACCAAAAACCGTTAGGACTATTCCAAAGCTAACCTGTCTTTACTAAGCAACACATTGGTAAATTCTGGCACCCCCAAACCTAGTGAACACTATAGCATATGCTGAGCTATTTACAAAGTCTCTGTGCAGCTATATTGATAGTTGTATAGAGCTAGCTGTGCCTAGTCATATTAAGAATAAGACAAAGTCAGAAAGCAGGCCATCCTGGTAGAATCACAATATTAATCGGTTATGGAACAAAGGGAAAAATATTCTTGGCCAGGTGTAGGGGAAACAAAGCCATACATATCAAAAGCCCCCTGACCAATCTAAACAGGCAGCTAAGAGGGTTAGTTAATACTTTACAGGCTAAGTTTGAAGAAAAATAGCTTCCCTGGCAAAGGAAAACCACAAAGCTTTCTACAGCTATGCCTGTAACTTCAGAGGAAGTAAAAAAAACAATGTGCAGAACTTATACTCACACTGTACTGGAGGCCATTGACAACCTTTTGGCTGACAGTTTCAGCTGTGTATATACTGTGTGCATCACTGAAACAGGTATCACATGCATCTGGTATTAACACCTTGATGGGGGTCCTGCACTATCAGACAGTAATTTTTATGCAACAAAAAGAATACCTAGTTAAGGCCAGTAAGATGTGTGATGGCTCACTGTGGCGAAGGTGGTACATTTCAGTTGCACATCACTGGAAGATATGTAGGGAGGTACATAAAGAAGGGTGCATTGTGTACTCTGTTATTGGTGTGACAAAGACTGTGAACTATGGAGGTATTGTGGCCTTTGATGTGGATGTCCTGCGCATAGTCAGGAATTGTTACAGCCTAGGGAATAGTCACCACTGTGGCCACATGCTGGTGGATATTCCGCATGCCATCTACCCAGGACACAGATCACATACTACTAGGCCTGCTTATAGGGGTGTGAGTCTACATTATCATTGGGTTGTGCTTTTGTTTTCATAACTTGACAAATCCTCCCACGTTTGATTCAGCTCATGTGTTGTCATGGCTGTGGCAGCAATTTTTGGTGTATGTTGATGCTACCTGTGTTACAGAAATATCACAGGTGGAGTCGATGATTGCGCACAGTCTGTAGTCTTCCAGACAGCTGTTTGGACACAGGATGTGCATGTCATTCTTGATGTCTGAGACTTAAATAAGGGACAGGAAAGGGCCTAGCACACACCCCTGATGTACAGACCTGATTACTGGGCTCAAGATATAGGTCACTCCACACAATTCAACATATTTAGGTGCCACATATGTAATCCAGTGGTCTACCCACTTGGTGATATAAGTGACTGGCCACAAGTGACAGTGATGAATGGAGACTTTAGTGTGGATTTCTGTCAGATGCATTGGCCTGGTCAAGTTCCACAGGACGATAGTGTTGTCACCATACATGCCCTTGATCTCTTTGAGGACATCTAACAGATGTAACAGACATGGATGTAGCATCAACAACTCATATGTCCTTTGCACACAGTTGGGATATTACCAGTGTCCATTTAGAAAGGGTCCCTGATTACATGTTGGTCTACCTCACAGATGAGTCAGGATGTGTCTATACATATATGCATGCATCAGGTGCTGTCCCCTCTTCCCCCACTCGAGTGAATGCGTGTTGATGTACACCCTTCTATGGGAACATATTTCATCTGGAGGGTGTGCTGAACTGTGTATCCAACCATGTCAGGTAGGTTATGATGTTCTTCATGCTTCACTGTTGCAATCATCACATTAGGGTTATCCCTGCCAGGGTAGCCCTCAGCCCGAATACCAGAGGCTTAGTATTTCTGCGTCTGTTGCTTCAGGACTGATGTCAGGTCATCAGTAGTATAAAGTAAGGCAGCTGACGCCATTACATCAGTCTTTCTTGCCACAGAGCTCTAAGCAGAAGCAGTTCGCATGAGTGCCAGTCAGCCGCTACCGGAGTTTCATCTTCCAAACTGAAGCTGAAGCCTTCTAAAGCCAAGTACCCCATTTGGGGATCCTTTTTTCTTGCACTAACTGATGTCAGAAAAAGTTAACAATTGTCTCGCCTGTGGAAAGCAAATACCATACCGAGACTTTCATTCTTACTGCATCACTTGCTTAGGCCCAGACCACGACGTCCTCCGCTGTCACTTTTGTGCTTTGTTCAAAGCCAGAAGTGTACGTCGAGCCCTTATTGTAGCTAGATATTTTTGCTTACATCCTCGAATTCCGATATGGCCTCTGTAAACCATCCAACAGCAGATCTTCTGAAAAAACGTAAAGATAAAAACCGAGACAGATCGCACAGGTCCAAACCTACCAATGATGCTTCCATTATGCTAGTAGTCAGTTCTCCGGTCCTCAGTGAGGCACTTTCGCAGCCTCTGGTGCCCACTTTTGTGGATTCGCAGGAAAAAAGAGATCTGTCCCCAGTAGTTTTGTCTGAACAGGAGTCTGATGACTCTGATGCATCTGAATTTGAAGACATGCAACCCCTCTCTGCTTAAGAGGATTCTGATGGAGGGGACTCCATTCCTTTAGCCTCTCCCCCCCGAGGACTTTTCCTTTGGGGAAACCCTTCATACCTTAAGGGAGCAATTCCAATGGGAATGTCAGGACTACCTTCAATCTAAAAAGAGACTCTGGGAATTCTTAGATCTTCCACACCACAGACCCCTGGCCATTCCCCCAGTCCTGGATGTTCTGGAGGATGTTTTCCTGGAATCCAGTTTGACTCCTGACACCCTCCCTCCTGCACCCAGAAAATCAGACCGATATTACAGAGTCCCTGACTCTCACAAATTACTTTTTAAAAATCCTACTGCTGACCCTGAGGTAATTTCTGAAGGGGCTAAAGGAATTAAAGCAACCTCTGCTAAGAATCCCACCCCCTCAGGTAGGGATTTCCAAGCACTAGACCGATGGGATAAAAAAGTATACACCTTTGCTACTCTTGCTGACAGAGCACTAAATTGCCAGTTCCATATGCTAAAATTTCAGCAACATACCCTGGAACCCCTCAAACAAAGTGTCTTCCTTTCGTGCTTGTGCAGAATCTAAAGAATTACAAGAGTTGATGCATTCTGCAAGTCAAGTAACTAAACACACTTTGCACTGTGGTTTTGACACCCTAGAAGCTTCTTGCTGGGCAGCTGTCAGCGGTTCAGTCCTTAGAAAGCATGCATGGCTTAAGGAACAGCCCTTGCCAGACAATGTTAAATCTAAATTGTTGGATGCACCCTTGCACAAAAACATCTTATTAGGCAATAAGGCAGAAGAGGTCTTAAAAAAGATGGAAGAAAATGCTAAATCTATGCAGTTAAGGATTTCTTACAGGTCCAGCCACCTAGGCTCAGCAGGCATTGCCCCTCCAAGCACTGGTCCTTTCTTGCTTCCACCAGGTCAGTTCAACCCAGACCCCGTGGAAGCAGACCCCCCAGACAGCAGCCACAGGGAATGCAGAGATCTAAACAGTGGACTTCCTCCACCTCAAAAACAGGGAATTCTAAGCCACCCTCTCGAGGTAAGAACTCACAATGGCTCCTCTCCCCCACCCCCTACTTCTGCCCACCTTTCACTTACCCCAGGAGGAAAACTCTCCTTTCATGCAAGCACCTCGGCCATCATTAACAACGACTGCTGGGTCCTCAACAAAGTGTCCCAGGGGGTACAAATTTTCTTTCCACACCCTTCCAACTCCAGAAGTTCCCAGATCTATCTGCAAACCAGTGGGCAGAGGCACAAAAGCAAGTCTTTTCCCTGCTCATTATGAGGGCAATAGAACACGGTCCTGCAGAACAGAAAGGCCAAGGTTTCTACTCCAGACTTTGTCTGGTACCCTGAAAAGAGGGCACCTGGTATCCCATCCTCGATTTATCCATTCTAAACACCTTCCTGGTGATACCAAAATTCAAATTGCTCACCCTCCAGCAGCTGCTACCCATGATCTCTAAAGATGCTTGGATAGCCACCCTAGACCTGCCCACCCAAAGAATTATATTCCTGGGAGCAAGCGTGGACACAGCATCCCAGATGGCATTCCTTACAACAGAGAAGCAAACTTACCTGACAGCCTACTTCTCTCAGCTAGCCAACAGACCCCAGTTATCTGCAAGGAAAATCCAGCAAGCTCTGCAGTTCATAGCATCTTGCATTCTACTCATTCCATATGCCAGACTGCATATGAGGAAACTTCAGTGGCACCTAAAAAGCCTTTGGTGTCAACACTCTCAAGACCTAGAAACTCTTATACCCATGATAACCTCGCCTCAGAAAAGATTTTCTTTGGTGGGCAGCAGCATGCTCCCATAACAAAGGAGTACCTTTCTCACCACCCCTCGCCGCCCAGACCCTTACCACAGATGCATCAGACTATACCTGGGGTGCACATCTGGATGGCAGGTGCATACATGGCCAACAGAGCCCACAGCAAATCCATCTGCACATCATCCAAAAAGAGATTATAGCTGTCCAGCAAGCCTTGACTGCTTTCAAGCCCCTTCTCACCCCAGGTGCTCTCCTGATCAAAGCAGACAACACCACTGTGATGTGGTATATCAACAAGCAAGGAAGGACTCTCTCCTACCCTCTATGTAGGCTGGCCATGACCTTTTGGCACACAGCCCTCTGCCATGCAACTCCACCTGTTAGCACAATTCCTGCCATGTTTTCTAAACTCTCTGGCAGTCCACTTAAGCAGAAATCTTCTGGAACCACACGAGTGGCAGCTAGACAAAAGAACCTTCACCCTAATAACTCAGAAATGGGGCACCCTGAAGGTCGACCTCTTTGCCTCCCACACCAACCATCAGCTCAGCAAGTTCTGCACCAGGGAGCATCACGGGATGGCTTGGAAAGTGGATGCCCTGTCCTTCCCCTGGGTCAATCTATCAGTCTTTGCCTTTCCTCCACTATCTCTCATCACCAGGGTACTGCTCAAAATAAGGGAGGGAAAACTAAGGACAGTTCTTATTGCTCCAGACTGGTCTCGCCAGCACTGGTACCCACTGCTGTGCAGCCTGTCCCCACTCCCACCATGGCATCTCACTCAGACCCCAACCCTCCTGACCCAGAGGGAAGGAGAATTCATGCATCCCCAATTGCAGACCCTCAATTTGACAGTTTGGCTTAATCCCTAACCACCGATCAATCTGCCAATCTCAGTAAGCAGGTTCTAGATGTTATACACGAGGCCAGACACCCTAGCACTAGAAAGTCTTATGCTGACAAATGGAAAAGGTTTTGCACCTGGATTCAGGCTAAGGGAGCCAATATGGCATGGCCCTCCCTCCCTGTCATTCTGGATTACTTAGCTGACCTACTACACAGTGGTCTCTTTTTTCCTCTATTAAGATTCATGCCTCTATTATCTCTGCTCATTTCCCCACTGAGCAGCCCCTTTTCTCGCACCCTCTGATCAAACAATTCCTAAGAGGGGCTAGCAACTTGAGGCCACCCAGAAGAGAACCAACCCCAGCTTGGGACCTTAATTTTGTGTTGGAAAAGCTCACTATGCCCCCCTTCAAACCAGCATCTTCAGCAGGGCTAAACTTTCTCTCCTGGAAGACAGCTTTCCTTCTGGCCATCACTTTAGCCAGAAGGGTCTCCGAGCTACAAGCACTCATGGCTATGGAGCCCTTCATCATCTTCCATGCTAACAGGGTTTCTTTCAGGACTAACCCATCCTTCATGCCCATAGTGGTGTTCAGTGTAGCTCTCAACCAATCCATTTATTTGCCCACCTTTTTCCCTAACCTACAGAACAAGGGGGAAAGGATCCTGCACTTTCTAGATGTGCACAGACAACTAAGATTCTATCTAGATAGGACTAAATTCTTCAGAAAGGCTGCTCAATTGCTGGTTAGCTTTGCTGCAGGGGCAGAGGGCAAAGCCATCTCCAAACAATTTCCAAATGGATAGCACACTGCATTCATTTCAGCTAGAAGCAACACAGAAAGCCTCCCCCAAGGGGGTCAGGACTCACTTCACCAGAGCAGCCTCCACCTCTGCAGCTTTCCTCAGAGGAGTCCCCACCAGGGACATCCTAGAGGCTGCCACCTGGACATCTGTTCACACTTTTACCAAACATTATCACCTGCTTATCTTCTCCAAATCCAGGGCAGGCTTTGCCTCTGCAGTCTTGCAAGGCATCCTAGCCAATCCCTAGTGTCCTTGACTGCCTCCACCCTTATCCTCAGCTTTGGGAATCAACCCAAATGTGATGACTGCAGCAGTGAAACATGAAGAGCATAACACAGTTGTGTACACTTCCCATAAATGTAGATGTTTGAGTGTATTCACTGTTGCAGTCATCACATTTGGGTTATCTGCTTGCAGTAGCCCTCAGTCGGCCTGATTAACAAAGTCTTGGGTCCTGCATCAGTTGCTGTCTCATCTTCCATGACGTCAGGTAGTCAGGGGTATAAAGCATGCAGCCGATGCGATTACATCAGTTTTTTTGCCATGCGGTGCCCAAAGTAGTTTGCAGGTGCCAGTCTGCTAACTCCTGAAATTTTTGTTTTCGAGTTTCAGAACCGAAGTTTTCAATTAAGTTAAGTACCTCGTTGGGGAAACTTTTTCTTGCTCTAAACCGATGTCAGTAAAAGTCAATAATTGCATTTCTTGTGGAAAGCAAATACCTCAAAGATTTTCATTCATACTGCATTCCTTGCTTAGGCCCTGACAGCGATGTACCTCGCTGTCAGTTTTGTGCCTTATTAAACAACGAACTATTCGTCGTCCGTTTATTTACTCTTCTAAATATTTTGGTACTTGGTTCAATTATCCAGATATGGCTTTGGTAAGCCAACCGCCTTATCGACATTCTGAAAAAATGCAAAGATAAAGACAGACTACATAGGTCCAAAGCTGCCGACGATGCTTCTCCTAAGCTAGTCACCAATTTGCCGGTACTCATTGAGGCGCTTTCCCAGCCCCTGATACCCGCTACTTCAGATTCGCAGGCCTCTACTGAGACCCATTCGGAGTCCGGTATGGCGTGAGATGCTTCAACTGTGGAACCTGCGGATGTCTTTACCTTGGATGGGTCCAGAGCCACTGTGCAGGCACCAGCTTCTGAGGGTGTATTCAGGCCTACTGACTTGCATATTAAACCGACGCCATCTTCTTCAAGGCCTAAAACTTGAAACATGCCTAGAAAACCGACGCCCAGACTGCATGGTCAGGCCTCTATGCCTAAAAAACAAATGATTAGAATGGCTGAAGACCTTATTACTTTAATCAGGGGAAGCCACCCTTCCCCCTCTAAGAGACCTAGGAATGCGTTTGCTTATGATTCTTCTGATCAGGACTCTGAAATTTCTGTTTCCTCTGATGACCAGGATTTACCCTTATCTACCTATGAGGATTCTGAAGCAGAGGACTCTATTCTCTCTGCTTCTCCACCAGAGGATTTCTCTTTTGGTGAAACCTTGCATACTCTTAGGGAGCATTTTTGCTGGGAAAGCCAGGATTACTCTGACTCTAAAAAGAGGCTTAGGGATTTCTTACTCTTGCTCCAACACAGGCCTTTAGCTATCCCCCTGTACTGGACATTGTTGTTTATGCCTTTTCAGAATCTAGCTTGGCCCCTGATCCTTTACCTCCTGCTCCCAGAAAAACTGATAGATATTACAGGGTTCCTGACGCTCAAGTTCCTCTTTAAAAATCATCCTGTATATCCTGAGACCATTTCACAGCGACCCAAGGGCATTAAGTCTACTGCTGCCAAAAATCCTACCCCCTCTGATAGAGATTCCAAGGCACTGGATAGATTGGGTAAGAAGGTGTACACTTCTGCAACCTTAGCCATTAGGGTCTTAAACTGCCAGTTTCATATGCTAAAGTATCAGCAGCATATTATTGGATTGCTTAAACAGAAAATGATGTTGATTCCTGACTGTGCTGAAAATATTTACAGGATTTAATGCATTCTGCTGAACAAGTTGGAAAACATGCTTTGCAATGTGGTTTTGATTCATTAGAGGCATCTTGCAGGGCTGCTGTCACTGGGTCTGTACTTAGAAGGCATGCTTGGCTTAAGGAGCAATCTTTGCCAGATTATGTTAAAGCTAATTTGCTGGATGCTCCCTTAAACCAAGACCACCTTTTTGGCAACAAAGCAGAAAATGTACTTAAAAAGATGGAGGAAAAAAGCTAAATATATGGAAACTGTTAAAGATTTCCTGCAAGTACAGCCTCTCAGATTTGGTAGGCATTGGCCCTCTTAAAAATTGGTCCTTTCCTGCCTCTTCAAGGCCTTCTCAGTCCAAACCCAGAACCAGCAGAATTCACAGGCTTCGGTCCCAAGGTACTCAGAACTAAGCAGTGGGGGGCTTTCCCTTCCAAAGCAGGAAGTGGTAAGACCCCCTATAGTAAACTGTCTCATTGACTTAACTTTAAATCTTCCAAGCCCAGGACAACTGACTGTTCCTTTAAAGGAGGAAAGATTGCCCAGGCAGGCAGAAAATTGGGAACTCATTACCCAGGACAAATGGGTTTTAAATATAGTTTCCCAAGGATACAGATTCTACTTTCAGTCCTTAGCAACCCCAAATGATTGGCCAGATCTACCCCCAAATCAGTGGGCAGAGGCTCAAATGCAAATTCTCTCTCTCTCTCTCTCTCTCTCTTCAGCATCAGGGCTATTCAACCTGTTCCAGAAGAGGAAAGGGGACAAGGTTTCTACTCAAGACTTTTCCTGGTGCCCAGAAAAGACAACTCCTGGCATCCTATCCTGGACCTCTCTATTCTAAACACTTTTTTGGTGATCCCAAAATTCAGAATGCTAACTCTTCACCAGCTGCTTCCTATGCCAGGCAAGGATGCCTGGTTGGTAACACTGGATTTAAAGGAAGCCTACCTGCACATCCCAATAAGGAAATCTTGCAGAAGATGCCTACGCTTCAAAGCAGGTTACATGCACTATCAGTTCTCTGCACTGCCCTTTGGCTTATCTATTGCGCCCAGGGTATTCACAAAGTGCCTAGCACCAGTTAATGCATTTTGCAGGCAAAGAAATATCCAAACATATCCATACTTGGACTATTGTCTAATTCAGGCACAAAGCCAGGACATACTATTGAATCATATTGAAATATAGCGTTTGTACAGAAATTGCTAACTTCTCTGGGGTACACCATAAATGAAAAAAAATCACATCTTGTACCCTGCCAACAAATTGCATTCCTGGGAGCAAGCTTGAATACAACTTCCCAGATGGCCTTTTTCAAGCCAGAAAAACAAGTTCATTTGACAGCCTACTTCAAACTACTGGCTACAAAGACCTGCAAGGAAAATACTGCAAGCTCTGGGGTTCATGGCCTCCTGCATTCTCATAATTCCATATGCAATATTGCATATGAGGAAACTAAAATGGTATCTAAAAAGTCTATGGTGTCAACATTCTCAGGGTCTAGAAGCAATGATTCCCATCATACCTTTTCTACAAATAGAGTTCCTTTGGTGGGCAGAGGCCTGTCACCAAAACAAGGGACTGCCATTCACTCTACCCCCTGCCACCCAAACCCTAACAACAGATGCATCAGACTATGCATGGGGGCTCACTTGGCAGGGAAGTGCATTCTGGGCAAATGAAACCCAAGTCAAATGCACCTGCATATCAGTCAAAAAAATGTTAGCTGTAGAGAATGCTCTGACAGCCTTCAATGACCACATTCTTCCAGGGCAATTAATGATAAAGACGGACAGCACCACTGTTATGTGGTACATAAACAAGCAGGGGGGAACCCACTCATACCCTCTCTGCAGACTAGCCATGGCTCTGTGGAACACAGCCTTGAGCTACCAAGTGCACCTGCAGGCTCAATTCCTGCCAGGAAAGCTAAATACACTGGCAGACTAAGCAGAAATCTCATGGATCCACACAAGTGGAAACTGGAACCAAAGATATTCAACATATTAAGAAACAAATGGGGGAGCCCAGATCTAGACCTGTTTGCCTCCCCCCAGAACTGCCAATTGGAAAAATTCTGCACAAGGACTCCCCACAAACAAGCTTGGAAATTGGATGCTCTGTCCTTCACCTGGAAAAACCTATCAGTTTATGCCTTTCCCCCCTCTGCCTCTCCTCTCCAAGGTACTACTAAAGATCAAACAGGGCAAACCAAGGATGATACTGATTGCACCAGACTGGCCACGCCAACACTGGTACCCCTTTTTGCGCAGTATCACTGCTGGCACCATGGCACCTGACTCAGACCCCTGCCCTGCTGTCCCAGCAGGAGGGCTGGATTCTTCACCCACAGCTTCAAACCCTGAACCTGGCAGCTTGGCTAATTACCTGATCTCTCCGTTAACATCCCTCAGTAAGCAAGTGTTGGATGTCATTCTGGAGGCAAGGAGGCCTAGTACTAGAAAATCCTATGCTTAAAAATGGAAAATATTCTGTTCCTGGAACCAAACTCAGGGGGTGGGCACAGCAGCACCCAATGTACCTCAGATTCTTCAATACTTAACTGAGATGCTGCACAAGGGCCTTTCCTTTTCCCCCATCAAAATTCATGCCTCAACCATTTCAGCTCATTACAACACAGAACCACCCCTCTTCTCTCATCCACTGCTGAAACGGTTCTTCAGTGGGGCCAAAAACTTAAGACCACCCAGGAGAGACCCTACTCCATACTCCAGCCTGGGACCTTAACTTTGAATTGGAAAAACTCACTCTACCTCCTTTTGAGCCAGCTGCTAATGCAGAGTTGAAATTCCTTTTATGGAAAACAGACTTCCTTTTAGCCATCACTTCAGCAAGAAGGATGTCTGAATTACAGGCCCTCATGGCTGTGGAGCCTATCATCATATTTCATGTGGACAGGGTGGCCCTCAGGACAAGTCCCCTCCTTTATGCCCAAGGTGGTATCCAGTGTGGCCCTTAATCAGTCCATTAATTTGCCAACCTTCTTTTCTAATCCACAGAACTAAGGGGAACGAATACTGCACTCTTTAGATGTGCACAGACAAATCAGGTTTTATTTGGACAGGACTAAACCTCACAGGAAATCTGAACAACTGTTGGTTGCATTTGCTGCAAGGGCAGAGGGAAAGGCCATTTCAAAGCAAACCATTTCTAAATGGATAGGCCATTGCATTCATTTCTGCTATAAGCACCATGGAAAACCTACCCACAGGGGATTAGACCACATTCGACCAGGGCTGCATCTACCTCTACAGCCTTTCTCAGAGGTGTCCCTACCAGGGACATCCTAGAAGCTGCTACCTGGAGTTCTGTACATACCTTCACCAAGCATTACCATTTGCCAATTTGTTTCTAAATCCAGAGCTGACTTTGCCACTGCAGTCTTGCAGGGCCTTATAGCTGGTCCTAATGCTATCTAGTTTCCTCCTCCCAATCTTAACTTTGGGAATCTACCCAAATGTGATGACTGCAACAGTGAAACACGAAGAACATAGTACAGTTGTGTACACTTAACATAAATGTAGATGTTCGAGTGTATTCACTGTTGTAGTCCTAGTTACCCTCCCTCCAGCCCCCTGACTTCTATTGGCTATACCTCTATTCTTGCTTTCTATGCTTAAAGCTTTTTGGTGTATTTGCTTTTTTGTTGGTGTAACCTTGTGTGTGTATATATCTATATATATATATATATATATATATATATTTCCCATTATGGGGGCACCTGACATGTGGGGCAATAAAAACTGATGTAATGGTGTTGGCTGCATGCTTTATACCCCTGACTACCTGACGTCATGTAAGATGAGACAGCAACAACGCAGGACCCAAGACTTTGTTAATCAGGCCGACTGAGGGCTACTTCAAGCAGATAACCCAAATGTGATGACTGCAACAGTGAATACACTCTAATATCTACATTTATGGTAAGTGTACACAACTGTACTTTGAGTTGCACTGTCAGCAGTCTGTGATATCACAGCTTGTTGATTGTATGTGATAGGCATGAATGAATTTAAGATGGTGCTTACTTCCTATCTTGATCTGGTCTAGGGTTTGGACACAATCCCCCACTTGGGTATCCTTGAGAAACTCTCCCAGTTGGGGTTTAACCCTTATGTCACTAGATGGTTAACCAACTGGCTCATGGACAGAACACGTACTGTGAAAGTTGTTGAATCTACCTCTGCCAGTAGAACTGTCACCATTGACGTACCCCAAGGATCTGTGCTGGACCCTTTCCTGTTTGGAATCTATTTCTCAACAGTCCAGGCTAAAGTATATATGGTCTTTGGCTTACCAAGTTTGCTGATTATTGCATATTGGGTGCAATCATTGAATCCACCAATGATAACATATTACAGGAGGGGCTAACATGGACAAATGAGTCCCACTGAAGTCACACAATCTACAAATAAACACAAAACAGTATCATTATGTTTGCCATTTGCAAAGTGGAATGCCTTACTAATTCTAGCATTGACAACACCTCCTATGCTCAAACCCAGTGGTGTAAGACTTGGTAACACACTTGGATAGCAATCTGAACTTTGACCACCAAGTTTCCACAGTGGTATGGAAAGGCTACGTCATCCACTTCATAAGTCAGGCTATCATACCAGATTTGAGGATGTTACAGTAACACTGTACTCAACTTTCATCAGAACATTAATAGAGTGTAATGCTCCCTTTTGCATGTACGTCACCAGACATATGCAGCAGCTGGAGAGACCACAGGGGTTTCTCTCCCAGAAAATAACAGGAACTACAAACCATGCCATGACCTATGTAGATAGACTGAAAGCTGTATCACTGTAATTTGTATTGTATAGGATGAGGTGACTTGTGTCTGACCTACAGGCCAGTCTCTGACCTGCCCTTATGGAAATACTGCACATCTGCAAATCGGCTATAGCTGATGACATTAGGAGAGTCTGGTGAGAGGAAGATGGTAATAGTGTCCTACAGGCTGGTGTAAAATGATGTCAAGCAAATGTGTGCACACACACAAGCACCAATTGACTCTTCCTAAATACACAGACTAGAGAACTCTGTATTTAAGGCAAGTGCCACAGCACAAGTCTGACTTGAGTGTTGGACAACAGATGTTCTGTAGTCCTGTCTCGCCTTCATTCTTACACATGGGTTTGGAGCTGATCCTCTGCTCTGACTCTGCCTATTAGCAAGCTCAAAGTCTTCTAGTTGGCTCATGGCTAGGTAGGTATCCCATGGTGCACCAGTATAATCCCCATATCTTGTTTGCTGCTTCGACGAGTTCAGATGTGCTTCTTCTTGGCCGTGGCTAAGTTTAACACATTTTGCTATTTTTTTCTATATTACAGTTTAACTTTGAAGGTATATAGCCTTTGCTAGTGCTGAAATACCTTTTTCTTCAATTTAGTTAAATTATTGTTGAGGACTGGTTGGCCATTGGCCTTGTTGTTCTCCCTGGTATCCTGTGTGCCAGTTTGTTCTATTTGACAGACATTTTGCCACTAGTTGTTTGCTGTGCTAGATTAGCTTAGAGATTTTGGTAGCTCAATTTAACCTCCTGTGTACAGTGTTCTTTAGTGTGCGGTGTTCTTAGTTTAGCTAGTTAGTTTTAGAGTAATCCACCTAGATATTAGTCATACATTTAGCTTTAATTGACAAGGGTTTTTGATTTTCAACCCTTTTGGTTCTACGGCATAGAATTTGAATAAAAGTTCCTCTAGTGGGATTTTTTTTTCTGGCTTATACTTTGTGTGTGTGTGTCAAGTATATTTGGTAGTTTCAGACCTTTAGTCTTCTCTCTTCTAGGTCTGTTTGAGTTAGACTACCTAGTTTTCTCTCTTTATTCTCTACCCTGGGATAGGCCCGTTTGGGTTAGAAGACCTAGTCCTCATGGTTGTGTGACTGTTAGTGTGGTAAGGGCTAGGCCCATTTAAGTTAGAGGACCTAGTCCTCGCTGTGTGTTTGGCTTGTGTCTTTTTGCTGCCATGTCAAAAGAGGCAAAGGATCATAAACCCTCCTGGTTTAAGAAATGTGTGAAATGCTCTCAGAAGATGTCTCTTACCGATGGCCACAGTAACTGTGTATTGCCTCGGAGCCAACCATCTGCAAGAAACATGTTTGTTTTTGTTATTCTTTCAGTGCCAGGGTCTTACAGGAGTGGAAGAACAAACTGATATTAAAAGGTCTCCTTAAGCCTTCTTTTGAGGAAGACTTGGCCAGTTCATCTTCCTCCTCAAAATCTCATGGATCTAAAAACATAAAGGCTAAACCTTCCAAGAGGCATTCCCCGGTGCCATCTGGTGCCACAGAACTGCCTCCCAAAATGTCGAAACCAGACTAGTGTTCTCCCTCCTCGGCTTCACTGATTTCGGAACCAATCGAGGTTATTGCTACTATGACTCCAGTGTCGGCCCCATGCATTTCGGAGCTGACTACTGATAGACATCGGAGCCGGTCCAGAGATCCATTACCGGTCTCCCCAACTTTGTCCCCATCTTACATAGGTCTAGATCTCCCACACTGTCTTTCAGAGCCTATCAGAAGAAGATGTGGAGAGAGTAGTGCTGAGACTCCTGAAGTAGTCTGCCTTACCAAAAATGCTGTTGGCTCTGACCCAGTCGGTCATGGAGCCACTTGAGTCCATTTCCTCTTATGTCGTTCCTCCTCCGAGCCCTGCTGGGATTTCAGAGCTGGAGTGCTCCGTACCACTGGTTGTGGAATCCTCTGTTCCTGCTCCCCACAAAGCTGTCTCGAAGCAGAGTTCTGCTCTGACACCTTCGGTGCCATCCGGGGTGTCTAGGAGCCAAAGCTCTTCAGTCAGCCCTGACAGGGATGCTTGGACCTGGACCTCTTCGGTTCTGAGTCTCCCTCTCGGTGTGTCGGCTAGGTTCAGCTTGGACCCTACATCTATCTTGGAGCCAGTGGCTTCCTCCATCCCCTCTGAGCTGGGGAGGTCTTCTGAGCTGGAGAGGTCAGCCTTCGAGATAATGCAGTGTGTGCTGTCCCGATCATCAGCTCCACCCTGAGGTACAGACACTCTTCCTCCTCGGGCACCAACCTCTGTCTCAGCACCTACTCCCGCTCTAGACAGCAGAGACCCGCAGCCTCAGGAGCCCCCAGCTGGTGGCCCCCACTCTTCGAGACCTCCCCAGAATATTCTGAGGAGCTCCCTTAAAAGAGGACATGCAAGAGAAAGCATGTAAACTCCCAGGATGAGTCTCTTACCCCAGACACCGACCTTGAGGAGTCAGAAGGGTCCCCCAGGTTGTCCTCTGATGATGTGTCCTTTGTTGACATCCTAGAGATCCTCAAGCAGAGGTGTGTCTGGTCTATTGTTACCCCTTCTGATGAGGAGTCGGTGTACCTGAAGGGTTTCGGGTCTCAACCTTCAGCCTCTTGGATGTCTCCACCTTTTGACTAACTTTTAGACCTTGTTAGTCGAAAGGTGTGGGAGACTCCTGATGCCATGGACCCAGTCCCTAGGAGACCCAATAGATTTTGTCAGCCCCCAAGGAGAAGGAATTTTTGTCCAAGGGCGTTCCTGTAGATGCCATGGTGGTGGTGGTGGTGGTAGCCACTAAGAAGGAACTAGTGGAGACTTCATCTGTCCATCTGCCCAACGAGGAGTCTTGAACAATGGACAGGTATGGGAAGCGTATCTTTTCATCAGCATCATTCACTCAGATCACTGAACTACCTAACACATTTTACAAGGCTTCAGAGAGATCTCCTTAAGGAGTTGAGAGAGAGACTCTACAAGGTACATCCACTAAAGGAGTCCCTGATAAGGTGTCTGCTCAGTTGTCCACCTTGAATTCCATTAACTCGTCCATGATGCTGATTTCTTATGCAGCCAGTGGAGCGAGCAGGGCAGCAGATTCAGGAGTTACCCTTAGGAGGCACTCCTGGATGCGCTTGTGTAATTTTGCGGAGCCATTCAAGTCTACCTTTACCAACGCCCCCTTTGACGGTTCTTCCTTGTTTGGACCCAAGTTAAAAGACACACTGAATAGGTGCGAGCAAGAAGAGAAGACGGTCTCTGCCGTGGGAGTACGTTTTACTATCCTTTCTAGACCATACCCCAAGGGTCAGAGAGGTGGTGAAATGTGGTTCATGAAGTCCCAAAGGGTTTTCCAGGATGCACAGTGTGACTCCTCCTTTAGAGGCAGAAGAGGAGGAGCAAATGGTAGACATCACCCTAGAGGCAGGGGTGGACCGCAAAACCAGAGAGGCCACAATTCATTTTGAGGCCGGCCCTATCAGTGCTCCTGATGTGGGGCCTGACTGTCCTTCTCTGGAGCCAGTCAGGGGTCACATTTCTTTGTATCCTGAAGCCTGGCTAAGCATCACCCAAGACAAATGGGTACAAAGAATTATAACAAGAGGTTACTCCATACCCTCTTCTCTTCCACCTCATGTTTCCAAGAGGATCCCAGATGTTCCACCCAATCATAGGGATCAAGCAACTGTAGAAGTGAACAAGTTGCTTGCAAACAGAGTCATCCAAACTGTCCCCGCAGACCAGGTAGGATTCAGAACTTACTCCAGATTCGTTTTAGTATCAAAATGTACAGGGGACTGGAGGCCCATCTTGGACCCCTCAGCAAATTAAATGAATCCTTAAATAAGGACAAGTTCCGGATGGTGATACTGCAGTCTATACTCCCTCTATTAGGGAAAGACACTTGGATGTGCTCAATAGACCTCCAAGACGTGTACTACCACATAAAAATGGACAGAGCATCGAGGAGCCATCTACACTTCAGTCTGGGAGCCAGTCACTACCAGTTTCATGCTCTGCCCTTTGGTCTCACCACAGCCCCCAGGGTGTTCACCAAGTGTATGACAGTAGTGACAGCACACCTGAGACATCTAGGATTCCAAGTGTTTCCATATCTGGACAACTGGCTCCTGACCGCCTCCACCAGGCATCTACATCTTCAAACCAGAGACTCCACTATCCAACTTTGTGCCCAGTTGGGGATTACTGTAAATTGGGAAAAGTCTGCCTTATCGCCCTCTCAATTTGTGACTTTTATAGGTGCAGAAATAGACACAGTCGCCATGTTGGCTCGTCTTCCAGGAGAAAGAGCACAGAATCTCATAGAAGTCCTTCGTCTACTCCCCCTCTGGAAAGTTAAGGCAAAGACAATGCTGAAACTTCTAGGGACCATGGCCTCCACCATATTACTAGTCCCTCTTGCCAGACTGCACATGCGGATTCTTCAATGGCTTCTATCGTCCCAGTGATCCTTCCAACAACTGCTTCTCTCCCACCACATCCTTTTAACTGAGTCTTGCAAAAAGGACCTCCATTGGTGGACCCCAACCCAACCAGCTAACGACAGGCACTCCATTCCTTCCTCACCAACCTGTTGCTACTGTGACCACAGATGCCTCACAGATAGGGTGGGGGGGGGCATTGTCTAGGCAGGACTGTCCAAAGCACATGGCAAGATCACGAGGCCCACCTGCATATCAGTGTCTTAGAGATGAAGGCAGTGCTTCTGGTGTTGCAAACACTCCACGACCTACTTCCTCTTGGGACAATAGCAATACAATCAGACAACTTGTCGGTAGTATGGTATCTCATCAAACAAAGCAGAACCAGACTGTACCCACTCTGTCGAGGTGCTATTCATGCTTGGAAATGGGCGATGTCTTCCCAGCGCTTTCTAGTGGCAATGCACATCCCAGGGACAACCAATGTGATAGCCGACAAACTCAGCTGGGCAATTTTGATACCTCACGAGTGGTCTCTGAAGCAGGAAATAGCAGCACAGATTTTCCGCAGATGGGGACAGCCTTGCTGTGATCTTTTCTCAAGTCCGATCAATTGCAAATGCAACAGCTACTTTTCCTGTATCCCCCTCTGGGGGAAGTCACCGAGAGATGCACTTGTTCACGATTGGCCCCTGGGTCTCCTTTATGCTTTCCCACCCTTTCCTCTCATATCCAAGGTGATTTACAAAGAGAAACTGTTGGGAAGCAAATTGATCCTCATCACTCCTTACTGGCCTTGTCAGGTTTGATTCCTCTTTCTCAGGCCTCTACTACACGACCCATGGACTCTGGACCCAGTGCCAGATTTATTGACACACATGTCAGGCTCTCTTCATCCCAACCTCCACACCCTCAATTTTACAGCTTGGCTGCTCCAGTTCCATCCCTAGTCAGCCTTCATGATTTCTCACCCGCTGTGACCCACATTCTTGCATCTTCTCACAAATCCTCCACTAGAAAGTTATACACCAGCAAATGGAGAAGGTTTTCTATCTGGGCTGAGGAAAGGAATGTTGACCCTTAAACTTCATCCATTCCAGTGGTATTGGAATTCTTGTCTGAACTTTTTCACCAGTGTTCTGCTGCTGCCACAATTAGGGTTCATTTGGCAGCAATATTAAACAGATTGTGTAAAATCTTCTTTAAATGTGCTACTTTGTTGAGACCTCCCTTTCAGGAACTGGTAGCTTAATGGGATCTAAACTTCGTCCTATACAAATTAATGTCTTCACCCTTTGAACCAGCTCATTCGTGTTCGTTGAAGTTCCTGCCTTGGAAGACACTGTTTTTTGGTGGCAATCACATCTGCTAGATGAGTATCAGAGTTACAAGCACTGTCTGTCAAGCCCCCTTATTTGATTTTCCACAAAGATAGAGCATCTCTTCGTATAAATCCATCCTTTGTCCCCAAGGTGTGCTCTTATAATAACTTGAACCAAACTGTAGAGCTTCTGGTGTTCTTCCCTAATCATTCCAATGCAGCAGAATACAGATTTCATCAGTTGGACATTCACAGACAATTATGGTTCTATCTACACTGAACTAAGGAATTCAGGAAGTCTGACCAATTGTTTGTTTCCTTCTCTGACTCCAGATTAGGTCTCCCAGTTTCCAAAGTGACCCTTTCGAATTGGATTTCCAGTTGTATATCCTACATTTATTCTGCCGATGGAAAGCCTTTACCGGTCAAAAATGAAAGCTCATTCTACAAGATTCCAGTCTACTTCTGCAGCCTTTCAAGCCAGGGTTCCAATTGATAATATTTGTGCAGCAGCAACATGGGCTTACCCCCTCACACCTTTATCACTCATTACAAATTGGATTTGACCTCTAGAGGTAGAGCTTCCTTTGGTTCCCTGGTACTCAGGAGTATTTTTTCGTGAGCCACCCAAGAATAAGTTTCTAGGGACGCTACCCCATGTGTAAGAATGAAGGCGAGATAGGACTAGAGAACATAAAGAAGTTATGTACTCACCATAACGTTCCATGTTTGTAGTCCATCTCACCCTTCATTCTTACGAACCCACCCTCCTACCCCTGTCCTGGAAGGATCTGGAGACAGAAAATTTTTTCTTAACAGGTGGAGACCTTTTACTATTATTATTCTTTCTGGATAGTTTTTGTTCTTTCTTCTATAGTTTAGCAGCAAACAAGATCTGGGGATTATACTGGTGCACCATGGGATACCTACCTAGCCACGAGCCAACTAGAAGACTTTGTGCTTGCTAATAGGCTGAGTCGGAGCCGAGGATCGGCTCTGAACTCATGTAAGAATGAAGGCGAGATGGACTACAAACATGGAATGTTATGGTGAATACATAACTTCTTTTTTATAGGTGATGATAGAAGTGTGTGATGAGGAGAAGATGGTAATAGCAGTATCTCACATGCTGGTGTAAAATGCTCTCTCTTATGTCAAGCAAGTACACAAACACACACACCAGTTCACTGCAGTGAGATTAGAACCCCCCAACTAAAGACACAGACTAGAGAACTTGGTACTTTATGCAAGTGCTGCAGCACAAGTCTGATTTTTACAAGGCTGCAGGACAACTTATAGTGGATGACAGCAGTGGATGTTAGAGAGAGGATGTTGAGAGGCCTGCATGAAATGGATGTGTAGGCATGTGCAAGAGTCAAAGTATTGGCAATCTGTAGGATTGGAGTGGTAACTGCAGGATACACGCTTATGCTCTTCTGACTAGATACGCACACACACACACACACACACACACACATCTCCCAGTGGACTGCAGTAAGAGCAGAACCCCCTAGCACACAGACTAGAGAACTCTGTATTTTACACAAGTGCCACAGCACATGTCTGACTATTACAGGGCTGCAAGACAACTTGTAGTGGATGTTGGAGTGAAGATGTTCGGAGGCCAGTATGAAATTGATAGCTAGCTATGTCCAACTGTCAAGATATTAAAGTTCTGCATTTTACCAGAGTGTGCGATGTGTAGTATTTGATGGTTGTGTTTCCAATGTGCAGGTAAACTTTTTAAGAGAGCTTTACAAACTGTATGCAAACAGGTGTCCACATTACTACAAGTATTGCAAAATCTGAATGTGTATTGTCATTATAAAGATGTGCATGGTAAAAGACAGCATTTGTTTTTTTATATAGTGTAGTTGATGTATCTGCATGGTGCCCAACACAGTTCATACAATGTATTCATTTTAAAATTGTTGATGGCCTGCTTCCTGTCTGCAGATGTTCAATGGCTGCAGGTGTTGGAGAAGCTTGCTAACTGCCACGCAACACTGCTTAGTGGTGTTGCACAGTGGAAAGCAAAAACTGCAACAATGTTTCCGTGTTGACATTTGCAATGTCTACACCCTGTCTGCACTTGTTCTGTCTGCTTCCTGTATGGACCACTAGTCCAGGTTTGTGCACTGCTAAGCATTGCTCAAACAAGATAAGCAATGCTAAGCATGACTTTTATTGTGTTTGTCCCTTTCCTCTGTTTACACTAAGCCACACACCTCACAAATACAGGCATTAAAAAGAAAAGTTAGGAGAAAGGAAGAAAAGAAGTATATTAACACTACAAAAATTTAGGTTGGTAGACATGACATATTTTTAGACGGGTCTGGATTTGAACTCCCAGGCCAACTAAACTTCAAAACACAGTAAGGGTGTCTTATCCCTCTTTGCCAAAGAAACAACTTTGCATCAGAGAATGAAAATCTTTGTGCATACAAGCAACTGCACATTATTAACAAAACATATGACACTTGTAACCTTATGATTTGTTTGTCCATGTATTAATTTCAGATGTAGTGCACTGAATGATCACACAGCCATTTTATGACTATTGCTTGCAGAAATGCAGCTCTGTCTTATCTCTGTTGTTTCCTCTTATCTGACCAGTAATCTGAGTCTGTAAGGCATTCTGTATAATTGTCCTTAAAATGTATGAGGATATTAAGGACAGTTGTCAAGACATGAAGGGGAGGTTGGATGTTACTGAACAAAAACTGTGAAATGTGTACTGCTTACTTACATTTAAAACCTTAATACAGTTACTACTGCACTTTGTAAGTCTAACCTGGCTGACACCCCCACTGGAGGTAAGGGAGTCTGAATTGCCACTGTTTTCTTTCTCCCTACCAGTAATCATTTACAGTTGCAATCCATTAGCAACAAACACTGAGGGAGCGCCTGCACTATATTTACATCTGCCACACGGAGCCAAGTATTGGGAATTCAGCAATTCTCATGAATTCACACCTCATTTGCATATTCACCATGCTGACAGCCCTGAATCTATAATATAAAAAGGGAACTTGAAGGTGAGGAGACTTGTTTGTGGATAACATGAAAGAAGATATTACTTTGTGGGTTATCTGCACAGAAGACTACTGATCTTGATAAGGTATGATTGCATTTTTCAGTTATACACTGGATATGCTGAAGTCAAAGAAAAATCTTGCATTAGCAAATACTACTTTTATCTGTATGCATTTCTTAGAAGTTTACTGATGGCATTTTACTTTATCAGATACATAGTCTTATTAACTGTCATCACTGGTTTTTTTCTTTACACTCTATTGTTATTTCAGTGAAATGTAAATGTCTTATATTCTCAATGACACAGGGGTGTTAGCCTTCTGGAATGGCCCATAGACACCTTTAGGGGAGTGCTGTCCACAAGCAGATGTGACTAACAATTGCATAAAATTGAATGTTCTGTGCTAAATGTGTACACGTTTTGGGGACAGTTTGTTTGCTAGCAGTTTTAGCAGTTCAGTGATGGTTTGTTAGCAAAATGTGTCATTTGCCTGTTTTTTTTTTTGTGAGGGGGAGTGCCAAATTCCATTTCTGTTTTGGCACAAACCAAATTGTTTGTACATAGGTTTGCTTTGCTGCTGTTTCTCTTCTTCTTTTCGATCCAGCGTTGCTTTGTGTGAGATTGTAATATGTTACAACCATATAAATATCTTGTGTTTTTTTTTTTTTTTTGTTTCTCCCGTGGTTAATATTTAAAAACTAACTTTTCTGTGTTGTATCTAAGCAGGGCTTTTATTTATGTGATACATGTGTATTATTTTTCTTTGTGTGCTTTGTCATGTAGGACTATGGCACCCAGGTGTCCCAATCCTTACAACCCCCCCCCCACCCTCTAGTGACCCTGAGAATGAAGTGATTATTGAAGCATTTAGGCTACATGGTGCCTTTCTGTTTGATAGGGAACTTGGGGATATGTCTGGCAGAATGCAAATTTAGCAGCTGATATAAATGTGGTAGGTAGCCAGAGCAGGACATATGATCAGGTGTGTCATAGGGCCACTGACATGATTTCATCACCTCAGAGGAGAGCAGCTGCAGTGGCCTATGAGTGAATGGCTACTGGGGGATCCTGCTACAGCACCACCAGTGACACCCAATGAAGAGTTCCTGCCCACTGTCTGGGATACAGAGAGCGCAGTATATAGTGCATAACAGTGTGTGATTGATGTTGGTGTTGCTGTTTCAGGGAGGCCAAGTATGTCCCAAGAGGAGCTTCTAGGTAGGCTTACCTATCTCAGTTGTTAAATAATTATTTTATAGTAAAAAATTGACAGCAATACTTAAGGTCTATTTAACATAAATTTGTTTTGGGGAATAGTTGTAGATTGATACAGTTAACACATTCTGATTGATTAGACATGGGCTTGTGGTGGATGTGTCATCCAAGTTCTTGTTAAAGTACCATTAATTGACATAAAGGGCAAAAAAAGTTTTAACCCCCAGTGTTACTCTTAATTGTGAGAATGGTGACCTTACCTTTTGCTTAACTTCTTCCAGGACCATCCTTCATAGGGACCCTAGAATCATCTTCACATGGTAAGCCAAGCATTTTATGTCAGTACTGATGAGCAGTTCAAATAATTATTTATTTTATCCATATGTGTGATGTGGGTGTCAGGGCTATTGTGTATATTGCTGTACTGTCTGTAATAGTGGCACCACTGTTAGTTTGTTAGCATGTATTGGACTATAGTAGTGTAGGAATTAATTTCTTTCCTGTGTTTGTTGCTTATTAGCACAGGTGATCCTGACAATGAAAGTGCAGGATTCTTACCAACTGATGTCAAGAGTATAAGCAGACTGTGCTGATGGTGGCCAAACATGGGTACAGTCAGGGAGTGCAGAGGGTGAATCTGACATGGAGGTGGACATTCAACCATCCCCTGTAATTCTGTCTGACACAGCCATTAGGCATATGCCAACTCATTCCAGTGAACCCTCAGATTTCGGACAAGTGCAGGGTGAGACACTTGATCAGGGTAGTGTGGTTACTGTGGCTTCAGTGCCTGTTGACTCTAGCTGTAGACAAAGTGTGAGCGAGTGCCACGCAGGACGGTTGTTAGGGGGTGGTAGGAGGAGGCCTTCTGTCCATCCTCCAACTGATCCAAGTGTGTCTTCCCATGCCACTTGACATATGTTTAGGGCTGTCTTGGAGGTGCCTTTATGTTCCAGTATGTCCTCCAGTGAAATACTTAGGGTTGTGAATGTGGCACAAGCTGACATGCATGACTGCCTCCACTGCGTTGCCAGTTCAGTAGAGTGGATGACTGACACATTGGAATGAGCAGTGTATGATGGCATGTCTGCTGGGGGAGGGATGATATACACATGGTCATATGTCAGCCAAATAATCTGATGTTGGCTGACATGACCATGCCCAATTATGCTCCCATAGTGGCACTACTTCCACTGCTCCTTCAGTGGTTGAGGTGTTCACACTGTGCTAGGCCATGGGGTCATGGTCCTGGGGATCCTCGTGAGGAGATCTCATCCAGCAGACATCCGTCACATTCCAGTAGTAGTAGCACATCTGGCTGTGGGCGTGGACATGCCAGTGCAACTCTCAGCAGAGCCAGTTCCCATGGTCGGGTGTGACAAGGATGAATTGCCAACTCTACAAAGTATGGCTTATACCTGTCCTACATACCAAAACATAGAGCTAGCACATAGTTGGGCTATGTTCTTTTAGACACTTGCACACCTATTTCACCTGGAGGGCCCATACAGAAGCATAGCAGTTGCATGGTTCAGCCTTGAGGCTTAAAGCTCATTATGTCTCAATGGCCATTTGTTACTTTATCCAAATGTCTGCCTGTTTCTCTTTCTTACTCACATGCACTCACCTTTTGTGTCAGCCCAGGCTTCCTGCACACACACATACACCACCCTGCACAAGTGATAACGTGCTATATCTTTTTTATCTATCTTTTGGCTTCAGGGATACGTAAGCTTTATGTATGATGCTCAGGGTGCATAGCTGACTTAGTGCTTAGTATATCTATGTTTGTGATGTTGTTTTGGCAATTGTACTATTTATATATTTTGGTCTTACAAAGTCAGACAGTTGATAGAATCAAAACAGTTTTTGTATCAGTATTTTTAAGAATCTTCTGAGGGTTATGAAGTCTGAAACCGAAATGTCTCGTTAATTTCTAACCTGTCTTTAATAGATTCATAGGTGTTATAGAAGGCTAATGACCACTCTGGCCATTATTAGTGTAGCCGTGCAACCAAAATGTTACCCACAAATTTTGGTTAATATAAGTAGGGATTTACTGATTGCCTCTGTCCATCAGAAACATAGGAGTGAAATTCTGATTACCCATCCATTGGTTCAAGTTACACTTAAATGGGGATAGGAATGAACTCTGCTTCACAAGGATAGGAAGCCTGTTCCAGAGAATGGGAATTTTCTGAGAAACATATCTGTCTCTACAACATGTTATATTTATGTCACATGCAAAATTTAGTTTTTTTTAATCTAGGAGTTATGATGATGTTTGTTTTGTAGATTCACAAAGGGTATGATTAGCTAAAAAGTGGTCACCCTCCCAATAATGCAGTTACATCAAAAGCAGCTATATAAAGAAGTTCATGTAGACTGCCCATACAAACGCTTTCAAGATATTGCTTTTTGGCTGAAAATAATGAGAATTTCCCAGGTTTTGGAAGACCTGTAGGGAAACATTTCCATCTTATTACAAAGCTACAAGGGACACTACACAAAAAAGCTCTGAACTAGCCATTTTCTAAGAGATGTTGAGTCCCACAAATGTGATGCTAACCTACCTACCTACACAGGCAGAATACTTACCAAATGTCTTTAAAGTAAGTAAATACCAAACATATATTTATAATCTGGGTAAAAAAGCAAAAGCTTTTGCTTCTTTTATCCCTGTTGCATAACATGGGAGTTCCTGCCAAGTACTAGCCCTCTGTGCCCCGGGGTGAGTGTGTGTTGCATGCCTTGTGATCCTCAGAGTCAACACAATTTTTACTAATCTCAGACTCCCTGTGAATGTTCAGCCTTGTGCTCTGGGTTTTGGGCATGTAACACATTGAGCTACTACTTATTTTCACAAGGTGCGTAATACAGCTTGACCAGCTCCCCCACCAGGATGCATGCATACAGTATCCATGGTATGCAAAAGAGCACAAAAGCCATACTCCTAAGCATGAGCTAATCCCCTAGTGATGGGCATCACCATTCTCCCTGCCTGCACTATCAAGCACCAGAGCTAACTGAATTCAGCTCTTCACCCCCCAGCTAAGGTCCATGTTTCACCCATGTCAGATGCATCAAAAGACAATCAACCAACTTTGAGAAAACCTCTCAGTAATGACCTACGTGACTAGAATTTCCAAAACCCAAATGTCTCCATGAACAGCTCTTAAGCTTTCCAGAATTAGCAAGGAAACCATTTTTTTTTTGGGTGAAGCAAAATAGTCTGCCTTCTGACAAGCATCATGTCTTCCTTAGGGACTCCAAATCTCAAAGAAACCAGTAATGTTCTGGACAGATGACAGTCTGAAGTATGATCACATATGATCCAGTGGCATAGTCAGAAATCAGTGATGTGATGTATATTTCCAGATTGTCAAGACGGCCAAAAGATGTGCAGCACTGGCAGACTTGATTACTCTGTTAACACTAATCTCATTACAAAAGCACACCCACCTACTGAAATGGTTAATGTTCTCCCCCACAGTCATAACCATAATTACAATATACTAGTTTATTTGGTTTAGACTAAACATTCTACTTTGAAAGCACATAGTCTGAATGATGGGACTATGACCTCAGGCAATCAGTGTCATTGTCCCATAATGATGTCTTGCAAGGAATGACTAGCCAAATAAAAGGCACCAATCTTTTATTCAGAATTCAAAGTTAACTTTTTTTTTTGCTTTTCTCTTTTCTGATACAGGCTGTAAACTCATAAAAACAAAACTGTCTTGTCACATAGCACAAAAAAAATCCTTACACATATTACTAGTGAAAATAAAGACAAGTTAAAATCTTAACTGAAGTCTACATTCTGATGACAATACCCTTGATTCTACTTGGGGTTTGGAACAAGAACAGATCGCTGACAAAAACACTCCAACCATCAAGATATAACCAAATGAAACTACCATGAATAGAATTTAAATAAATTGGCAGAGGATTGGAAGCAATGATACAGCAAGATGCAAACAGATAAAAATTATTAAAACAATGCAACAGATCTCAACTAAACAACAAATCAGCACAACAAAGTAGAAAGAGTTGTTGCCACACTCAGGAAGCCCATGACAAGAAAAATAACCAGAAGTCCTGCAGTGTATTAGAGATATTTCTGAAATTTTATGAACATTTTGTATAAAGCAGAGAAATGTGGAAATTGGGAAAAAGGCACAAATGGAAATATTTATCAAAGATTTAAATATGCCAAGGTTAGAAGTAGAGGAGGCTCAACAATTAAACATTAAGATGAGATAACTGGTGATGTATAACCATTCTATAGAAAAGTCTCCAGGAACAGATGGTATTCCTGTGGAAGTTAAGAGAGAAGAAATGCACATCTGGAAGTATTTTAAAAGGAGGGTAAAAAGCAACATCTTGGAAGAAAGCTGTGATGGCTGAATGGCCTAAAGATGATAAAGAGCCATTAGACTCAGCTTCATGTACTCCCATTTCAGTTGTACAAGTATTTATGTCTATACTAGCTTAAAGAATGGCAAAGATGTATCCAAATTGACAGATACAGATCAATGTGGTTTTGTGGAGGGGAGGCTAACATTTGGCAACATTAACAGGACAATGATCCAGAGGGCAGTAGAATTTAAGAAAATACCACTGTTGTTGGTGGGTCTTGATATAGAGAAAGCATTTGACAGAGTAAGCTGGGAGTTTGAGTAGGGCAATGAAACATCTGCATTCCCTGATAGGATTATAAGGCTAAGGATATATAAATGTTCAGAGGCAAGAATTAAAGTAGGAGGGTTCCCCTCTGATAAGTTGTGTTTGAACAAAGGAACCAGGCCTGATGTCCTCTTTCCCCTTTGTTATTTGCTTTATAGTTACAGCCACTGGCAAAGAAAATAAGGGACTCAGAAAAGCAATGGTATAATTGGTATCAAGAAAAGGTGGCTTTATTTGCAGATTTTGTACCTGATAAATCCAGAAAAGGACACCTCACTGTTGTAGAACATTTTGAGACAATTTCAAGTCTTTTCAGAATATAAATTAAAAATAAATAAACAAAACAAAGACTAAAGCCGTAAATTATATACCCACACACAACCCTTCTTATATTCATGGGGATGATTACATAAATGATATGCATCTTCCTCGACCATTTTACTAAATGCGTCTAATATAGGATGATGGTTAGGAATAAATGTACTAGGTTTTGAGAAGCGTCGAGTTTCTAAATTAGTATTTTCATTCTTGAACAATAATTTCAATTGTACATTACGAACAAACAATTTAGTATCTAAAATGATGTCTGTCATATCACTTTTAGTGGTAGGTATGAATGATAAGCCCTTATTTAATAGTTCAAGTTTCATCTTTATCAAGGGGTCTATGTGAGATATTCCATACTATGTTGGTGTTAGTTTCTCCCACATTTTCTTCAAAGTGGGTCCCCTCTGTTCTCCACCTGAAGCTTTCCTTTTCTGCCTCCCTCTGCTCATGGAATGACTCCTTCCCCTTCGGGAGGGGTCGCTGATTGGGAAAGGGGGAGGGTGTATCAAACTAGAGCTACTAGTAGAGGGCATTACCTTTCTCCTAACTACTGGTTCAGTGTTTGCTGTAGTAGTCAAATGACTGCTAGAATGTACACTTACTATATCTGAGTCTGTGATATTGCTAGACTGATTGTTCTTACTACAGTCAATACTAGCACCAGCATGATTGCTAACTACTGGTATATCACATACATCTGTTACATTAACCAAAGAGACATTATCAGTAATTCCAGTATTATCAGAGTTATTACTACTTTATTACACACTGCAACTACAGGAGTATTTACATTCAAAGGTGTGGACACAGGTGTGTGTATAAATCTATTTCGACCTCTAATTTGTTCTTGTCCACTATTGGAATTATGACGCCAAGTAAAGACTTGACCATGTGCAAAATCAAAGATGTCCTATTTTAATTTATGCTTCTTCTGCTCAAGAAGCCGTTTCTCAAACAAGAAGACACTATTGAGTAGCTGTTCCATGAATGTTTTCAGTTTGAAGTTATTGCTACATGCAATACTGAACATGTAGTTTACATGGCAATCTGTACTTCCTGCCCTGCCTTCTATGTAGGTAAAACTGATAGAAGGTTCAGGGACAGGATACGAGAGCACCTTTACCAAATACGCATTCAGTCCAGTAATAATGCTTTATCTAAGCATGTTCTTGCAATGAACACCAATCACATTTTTAAATTTATGGTCCTCCAGGAGAATAACCCTAGCCCCAGAGGGGGAGATATCAGAAACTATACAGAAAGAACAGAGATTAAATGGATTGTTAGACTCAAGGCACATGTTAGTTCAGGCCTGAATGATAAAATTTCACTTAAACCTGTTTTGAAAAACAGGAGACCATTTGTTAGGTAAAACATTTTTTTCTATATTAATAGCTCTTAGTTTTATATTAGATTTGTATAAATCTGTTTGTCTTTTATTGAAGTTTTAATATAAATTTTTTATATAATTATATAAGTGTGACTGGATATTTTCTGAGTATTATTTTTATAATGAATAAGTTATAAGTAAGAAACGCTTTCTATAAGCTTTCATAGATCTGCATATTTCTTGTCTTTGACTTTAAGAACTTGTTGAAAGAATTCATGATGATGTCATCTAGTTAATTATTTAATTGAATACCTGCTATATAAAATGTTCAACACTTTTTACTTCTGTTTGTTAAAGGTCTGAGGAAGCCTTCTGGCGAAAGCGCTTACCTTTTTTATGCCTAAATAAATATATCTGGTTTTATCTGTGATGGATTATTTCTTGGATGTTCTAACAGTATAGACTTCTGCCTTCCTATTGGGAATATATTGATGCTGAAGACTGCTTTATATGCTGGGTTGCTCTTAAGTGCCATCATTTACTTTTTTATTTTTCTAATTGCAATTGGTTTTGGAGCATTTATCCCTGTGTGGCTTGTGTTTTATTTCTATGATCTTTAAACTGTTTTAACATGTAGTTCCAACATAGATGTTACTGGAAAGGGACCACTATCAGATGAAAAGACTCAACCAGCAATCCAGTTAAACTAATTACAAACCACATATGTAGGAATGTCTTCTGCTGTCATCTCTCCAATACGCACAAGGTAGTTGACAAAATCTCTTGTAGCATTTGTTTGCACGTCCTTCTTGTTTGCAGAGTTCCCCATACCAGTGTAGTTGTAGCCTTCCACTCTAACCTCGCACATGAATTTCTGTGAATTGCCAGTACAAATGTATGATGCCAAACTGAGGATATTCAGTGAGCATCAGTACTTTTTAGAGGTATGAATGTGTGAATCTTTGATGCCGAAGGCCTATTACTTGATAGAGGCCACATGTATTCACATAAGTCTCTGCTGTCACATGTTGAAGTCATTGTTGTACAACTCATCCACCTTTTAGTTACATTACCAAGTAAAAACATGCAAGGATATGCCATTCATTGGTGTTATTACACAATTATGTTTTAATATTCCAGGTTCAATACTTACCTTATATCCAGCAGTTGTTACAATTTTAGTTCATGGCTGTGTCTGTCTGATGCTAGGAGTACACAGGCATTACATGGGCAGATAAAGGTTGTGAGCATTGCCTGGCATCAATGTTACTAAAATTGTGTAGGATGAAGGTTATAGCCCCTTAGGTGGTGAGTGTGCTGTGCGTTGTCTCTTAGCCAATGTGAGACCATATAGAGCATGCCGACATCTGCCTACACTCACAGCAGCTGCTTGTTGCCCCTCTGACAACCTACCAGTGTGTGGCATTGCTGACCTTGCCATTTGTGCTGAGATGTGTGCCCCTTCCCCTTGTTGATCCTGCTGAAGCTATTTTCTCAGGATGATGATGTGAAACATGGCACAGATAGTGAAGATTTCAGTACATGTACATGTATTTGTACTGGAGGGGTCCCCCAGATGTATCTAGGCACTAGAACTGTGACTTCTGCAGCCCAATCCCACAATCTATGATATTTCTGGTTTGAGTGTGCACCTCATTATGGCATTCTTCAGCGGGTTTGTATGCATTTCTGATGGGCTTCATCAACCACGTTTCCAGTGCATAACCTGCATTCCCTCATTAAATGATCCTGTGGGATATCCCCCCTAATGAACAAAGTCATTTTGCATAGTCAAGGAGAGTTAATTGTTTTTGGTCATTGGTTGATTGGGGTTACCTGGACTACAGCTTGGAGTAAGCACCTCATTGGTTCTTTCGAGCTTTTTTTTAAAGTTGTTTCAGGTTTCAACTTTCTGTTACTTAAGAAGTTATCTTGTGAGTGTTTCTGCCATTTGACACAGAGCTAATCAGAGGAAGGGCACTGAGCAAAACTCTGATCTGTGATATATATGTATCCTGTTTTTTGCTTATTTTTACTAGTTATTTATAGCACTTTTATTGTCTGCTGCATACGTTTTACCATATTTTATAGCTATAAACTAATCTGCATGGCTGTATTAAAATTGTCTGCCTCACAGGGCCTGATAAATAAGGTTTTTACTGTCACACTGTTTGTAAATCTTTTCTAGCTAGTTTCACTATGTGCGAGGTATTAACTGGAAAATTTCTCCATTTGTTAAACATCTGTTTGTGTTTGTTCTGATTTCCTGCAAAGAAGTGTATCATATAACTAGTTTCCCACCATCCCTCCCTGTTGGTATCCTGTTCTTATATTTGATGGCTTTGCAGTTGCCCGCCCCTACTGTAAAAATTCTAAGCTTGTTTCCTGCCTTTCTTGTAACTACTCTAGTCCAGATACAAATTTGCTGTATCCAGGACTGTTTATAAGCTTCTGAGCCTCCCAAGGCTTTCTGTGTTGAGGGAAGCCGTCTAGCGTATCAGTGGGAGTGATAAGCACTAGGTAGCCTATCTACCACAAGAGGAGTGGTTTCTGGCCCAGAAATTGTAGTATATTGGCTGTTTGGGCAGTTTTTCCATCTCTTTCAACTTTATAGTTTAAAAGCCCATGTTTATGCTTTTCCCGCCTTTCCTGTAACTAGACTAGTCCAGCTACAGATATGCTGTATCCAGGATTGTATGTAAGCTTCTGAGCCCACCAAGCCTTTCTGTGTTGGAGGGAAGCCTTCTAACTTATCAGTGGGAGTGGTAAGCACTAGGTAGCCTATCTACCACAAGAGGAGTGGTTTCTGGCCCAGAAATGGTAGTTTATTGGCCGTTTGGGCAGTTTTTTCATCTCTTTCAACGTTCTGGTTTAAAAGCCCACATTTGCGCTCATTTCCCACCTTCCTTGTAACTAGTCTAGTCCAAATACAGATTTGATGTATCCAGGACTGTTTGTAAACTTCTGAGCGGTGCAAAAGTCTCCTTTTCAGTTTTTCCCTTATATCTACTAGTTCTCTCCTCTCATGCACTTTTACTAGCTTATTAGTCTAGCACTTTACCAGACTTCTTGTAGCAATTAGTGTAGCACACAAAAGTGCTACCAGCACTAAACGTTCTGCAAGGAAATAGCTCCAGTACGTATTGTTAATGTCCACCCCTCCAGGCATGTCTAAAGGTCAGTTCCCTGTGCATTCTCCTATTAACCTGGTGAACTTGGGCATCCTGAGGTAATGTAGCAACTGCCTCATGTACACTGACAACCCTCTCCTATTACCTCCCAATACTCAGACTTGCAAGAGATGCACTTATATATCCAAATTGGAAGCCACAAACTCTCCAGCCAAGACCGGAATAGCTGGTCAAGATGAGAAGTTCAACACTTGCACCACACCACATGGAACACATAGCCCTCCAGAACACACACCAGCACTGCCTTCACATAAAAACACAAACCACACACCCACCTTCACGGAGGCTCTCAATAAAAATCTACCCAAACAGCAGAGACCTCCAAGGCAAAAACAAATTCAACCACCACAACACAACACTAATCATGAGACACACAACTCTCCTAAACAGCGTGCCACTCAACCAAAGCCCCTAAGGCAAAACAGCATGCCCACCACACTAGTCATAGGTAACTCGATAGTGAGGTACACTGATGTCCCACTCACTAGGTTGAATAAGGAGAAAGTAACAGCTGCCTGTCAGGTGCCAGGATCCACCACATAATGCATGCACTCAGGTCCCTCAACAACAGGTACAAATATGACTCTGTCATTGTACATGTGGGTGTGAATGACCTGAGATGTACCTTCCTGGACTATATGAAAAGAGACATGGAGGAGCTCTTGGATTATGTGGCCCAGGCGGGTATGACCCTAGCCCTGAGCAGCATCCTACCATCACCCAGAATGATACCACAGTACAAGCAGAAAATGATTGATTTCAACAATTGGCTAAGTTTCTGGTGTCATTCCAGTGGGATCCAGTAATGTCTGTCTGGGATGACGTGATTGACAGACCTCGATGCTTTGCCAGAGATGGCCTGCATCTGTTTCCCCTGGGTTTCCGGATACTGGCCAAGGCTCTTGCCACCCCTATAGTAGCTTTTTTAGACTGTGTTCCAAAGACCAAATTACTACCATAACAGCTAGAAACAAATGCAATCTGAGGGTCATGCTGCTCAACTCTAGAAGTCTAAATCTCAAAATGCACTCACTCGAAGCACTCCTTAAAATGGAAAACATTGACATTTGTGCTGTAACAGAGACCTGGTTCAAGGCAGCAGAAAGCACCCCTGCATTACCAGGCTATAACTCATTCCACACCTTTCGGCCCCAGAATTGGGACCAAAGCTCCAAAGGTGGTGGTGTTTCCATATTCATAAAGGGTGCACACACCTCCAGACTAGTAGCCCAACATTACTCATCTGAGATACTTCAGGTGCAGCTAACATTGGGTAAGACAGCAGTTCAGGTTGTAGCCTGCTATAGGTCCCCAACCATGTCCCAAGACTCACACTCCATGTTCCTAAGCACCCTGGAGAATATTAGGGTCCAACCTAACACTCTCATACTGGGCAACTTCAACTACCTCTCCATTAACTGGGAAAACTATTCATGTACCAATACACTTGCCCAATATTTCCTGGAATTCATTAATTCCAATGCCCTGGATCAGCTTGTTCTGATCCCCAGTAGAGGTAGCAACATCCTTGACCTGGTCATTACTAACATGGGCGACTGTTGCTCTACACTAGTAGCCAACTCCTCCCTGGTTAGATCTGACCACAAACTAATCACCTTGGAAATCCACATCCCTCCCACCCCCCACAAAGGTAATCACCATGAAAAACTTCTCCAAAGCTAACTTTAGGCTCCTAAAAACAGAGGTGGATAACTTCACGGCACCCAAGCAAATGGAGATCAGTTGCATGACCGCCGAATCATACACCAATGCACTGTACGAACACGTACACAAATGCATGGATCTCGCCATACCCAACAGAACCAAGATGCTCTCCTCCAAAAAAAAAGGAAGCCAATCTGCTGGTCCCAGCCATAAACAAACTCTACAACAGAAGGAGGAAACTGATGTGGAATAAGGTGAAGTCCCAAGACTGGAAAAACTCCCTTAGCCTCAACAAAAAATTGAGATCCCTCATCAAATCCTCTAACGCTAGCTATAAAAACAGAATTGCAGCTGATAGTAAAGAAAACCACAAGACCTTCTATAGTTATGTAAAGAATCTCCACAGCAATACCCAGATTTGCTCTGAGCTACTGCACAATGGTACCTCCTATACCAAACCAACAGATATTGCCAATAAACTAGCCAGCAGATTCAGTGCCAACTATACCCCTCTCTCCCCCCAAGGGACCAGTCACAATACCAGTAGATTGCCAGGCACCCAATATTACTGCTGCACAGGTTAAAACAGCACTGTCCAAGGCCAAGAATACAGCTTCTATGGGGCCTGATAATACCCCTGGTTGTGTTCTACATGAACTACAGAGTGAAGTGGCACCTCACCTGTGTACCCTGTTCAATCACAGCCTCACCTCAGGCTTTGTCCCTACCACATGGCGCACTGCTACAGTCATCCCTCTCCACAAAGGCAGAGTGACTACAGACCCTGGAAACTATCGCCCCATTAGCCTGACGAGTCTGATATGCAAAGCTATGGAATGCATCATCATGGACCTAATAAAAAAGGATATAGGGAATCTCCAAACTCTGGATTCCACACAGTTTGGTTTTCTGAAGGGTAAATCATGCCTGCTCAACTTGGTCAACTTCTTTGAGTCAGTCACCAGAGCTGTGGATGTAGGCAAGGTGGTTCATACAGCCTACCTTGTTCTGGCCAAGGCCCTTGATACCATTCCCCCACTCAGGAATCATAGAAAACTCACTAAGCTAAGCATCAACCACTATATCATTAGGTGGGTTGCAAACTGGCTCACAGGTAGAACCCACAATGTGAAAGTAGCTGACTCTTAAGTCAGCCTGCTGACCAGTCATGAGTGGAGTCCCACAGGGTTCGGTCCTGGGTCCTCTCCTGTTTAGTATCTACTTCTCTGAAGTCTGGCCAACACAAAGTGATCCTTGAAGGCGAAGTGCCAGATCACTGTTGCTGAATAAAGAAGGAAAGGTGCTGGTGTAATTTTGTGTTTTTAGTTCAACACAAAGGGACTCTGGTTGACAAAGTTCGCAGACAATTGCAAGTTGGGAGCTATTATTAACTCCCTGATTGATGTTGACATCCTACAGAAAGGCCTCATTGAGACCAACAACTGGTGTCAGAACAATGGCCTTAAGCTCATTGCCAAAAAATGTGTCATCATCCCCTTTGGGGAAAAACCCAGTTCCCATGAATTACCATATCGATGGTAGTCCACTGAACACAGACGGCATCATAAGAGATCTGGGAACACAGGTTGACAGCAACCTTTCTTTTGACCACCAAATTGCCACTGTGGTCAGAAAGTCCTTCTATGTGGCACACCTCATTATTAAGGGTTTTGCATCCAGGAAGAAAGAGGTCATTGTCTCCCTCTACTCTTCCCTCATTAGGCCAATCATTGAGTACAATGCCCCATTTGGCATGTACCTCACTAAACACGTGCAATAACTGGAGAGGATGCAAAAGTACCTCCCAAAGAAGATCCTAGGTCTTAAACATTTGTCCTATATGAACAGACTAAAAAAACTCTAACTATTCTCTCACATTACTTAGAGGCAATCTCTGCTTGACTTGCAAAGCCATGTCTGACCCAGCTCTGTTAGAAATGCTACAGCTAAAGAAATCCCAATCCCTCCACACCACATGCACCAGAAACCTCAACCTCAACCTCATTACCACAATCAACAGAACATGCTGGAGGGACATGTTCATAACCCAGAGACTGCCTATGCTATGGAATAGACTTCCCATACATGTCAAGCAGAACAGCTCACTGGCCCTCTTCAAGAGAAATCTTGATGAGTGGATGGGAAATAGAAAATTCACCCCAAGGATCACTCCAGTGGCTTTATTTGACAGAGGCACTGGGAACTAAGGTCGGGTGGCACCATGTCAGGGTAATCCTATGGGCTAGGCTTGTAAAGTCCCCAGGGCCATTAACCTAGTACACACCTATGAACCTATGATACTGTTGGGAGGTGTGCCAGATATGTGAGTCATGGTAACTGCCTGGGTTGCCATCACACACATTCAAGATGATTATCTTAGTATTACACATGACTTGGCAGTTAGAGAGGAAGGTCTTTCGATTTATGTAGACCCTTCCCTGTTGCCAGGGTGGTGCCTTGATTTCTATATGTGTACAGTCTATGGCACCCAGTACTTCAGAGTAGTGTGCTACAGGGTAGAACTCCTTTGTATTTGTGTCCCTGTCCTCAGGGGTATGGGGAAAATGCATGTGGTCACTAGCATGTTGGAGCATAGCATTCAGGAATTGATGGAGGAACCTGGATGCAGATGCCTGTGACATCCCCATGTCCCCTCTTGATCTCTGAATGGTTCCTGTAGCTACAATTCTACATGCTACACATACCTGTGACTCCACTTGTGTTTGGTTCTCCTTGATTTCACCCTGGGTCTGAGTTAAGGATGATAGAACTTGCAGAGTTCCTGTAGTGTGTGTCTATCCACCCTGCAGTGCTCTACTGTTTCCACCTCCTATAGATTGTGATAAGTTAAGTGGGGTCTGAAAACTCTTCTTCTTCTTGGCTGTGGTCTGTTAGCAGCAGTAACAGCATAGACTTCAAGGCTGTTGCACATACACGTGAATTAAAGCAACAGCAACCCCCAACATTCTTTCTGTGTAGACTCCTTTCCATGGCTGTATTCCAGTAGGTCTTGGAATTTGCAGGGAAAACCAGCACTGAGTCTACATGGTTGCTTTATAGCTTGTTGAATACCTCCTTTGATTAGCATACAATTCAGCTGCTTATGCTGTAATTAGCAGGCCATAGTGTTTAGCGTGGTTGCACAGCTCTACACACCATGTAGAGCCACTTACTGAATACAGACTAGTGCGCTACAATCTTAGTGGACCATGTTGGGTTTATTGAATTTGTCTGATTCTCTAAACTTACAGTATAAGATAGTTAATTTGTCATACCATATTGGTATGCATTCCATATGGTATTTATGTACACGTGTGTGCAGATAGATTCAAGTAGCAGTCACCTAGGAATGCAAGTACCTAGGAACGCAAACTACCATAAACGGGAATCTAGCAGCCCAGCCTGGTTCCCTGCCCACACTAAAAGCACCTCTGTAATTTTCTGGAATACCCTTTCTACCCCTAAGTTAAGTGGCTACAATCAAGCCTGACGCTACTTCTAAACAGTGTCCATCACTCTTTTTTACCCTCTCTGGACTTACCAGAATGCTGGGTAGCCACTTCTTGCTGATTGTTTTTCTTCACTGTGGGAATATGCAAGCCTGCTTCTCACTGTGGGAATACGCAAACCTGGTTCAGCCCCACTCCGCTCCTCTATCCACCCCCATTCTCACCCACCCCCATATCATTTTCTTTATGCTTCACCTCCCTGCCCAACCTCCTCCCTGGCCCTCCCCTTCCTGCACCACTGACCTATCCCACTTCAGGATCCCTCTTCTCCCTCACACATTTCAACATAGTTCCCACCTCTCTCCCAAAGACACCCCACCCACTGCTTAAACTATTACCTCTTCCGTCACTCACACACAGCCTTGTCCTTACCCCCCTACCTACCAACACTACACCTAACATGCCTTTCTCTACCCAAATAGTCTTTCTCCTACCTCCCTTACTACTGCTCTACTTTCTTTCCTCCTACAACTTCCTCCTTATTCCAATTCACTCTAGTCCTACAATCTCTCATGAAACGCAACCAGTACATGCTCTACAATCCTTCCTTATCTGCTCTTCAGTCTTCTCTTTGGATGCTCCCCTCCCAAAAATCAAAATTCCCCCACCCCATACAATCTCATCATTACGCAAAATAAAGTACATAAACAGTAAACATTACTACTTCCCCAAATCTCTACTACAATCTGGTGACATACACCCTAACCCAAGTCCCAACTCCACTCTCTCATCCAACCATCCTAATACTCTATGCTCTAATGGTTCAACTCCCCCCAAAAAACATGCTTCTTTTTACTCCATGAATACCAGGAGTGTAGTTAATAAAACCATCAAATTCCACGCCTGGGTAGCTAACTACACTCCTGATATTGTCTCACTGAGTGAAACCTGGCTAAAACCACCTAACCCAGACTGTGATATCCTTCCCCCAGAATACAATATTGTAAGACACGACCATCTTAAAAAAAAGGGGGGAGTGGAGTAGCCATAGTCTATGTAAACCACCTTACTCTCACTAGACTCAACAAACCCACTTCATCCTTCTCACCTGCTGAACTGCTGTTACGTAATTTGCAACTTAACAGCTTCACAACCATCACCATACCAGCTATTTATAACTCCCCAGGTGACATCACCCTGCTAGAAAACACTGTCTCGTACCTTTCCCAGCACATACATAATGAGACCATCCTCCTCGAAGATGTTAACATACATTGGTTAAACCTACAGGCTCCTAACTCTACCACTTGTATTAACTTATATGGCTTTACATAACTAGTCTCAGCACCTACCCCCACTAACAGATCTCATAATCCTAGTACTCTATTAGACTGGATTCTAGTCTCCAATCCCCTAAAGTATAACCCCCAAACCTTACCAAACTCTTTAAGTGATCACTCCCCCATAAGAGTGCTAAGATACACACCTCACTTCTCTAGGCCACACAAATACATCACCTGTCGTAAACTTGCCAATGTCTGCCTTGCTACTTTTAATGACCTCCTCTTTAGAATTAACTGGTCATCCCTAACCACACTCCTCTTAGATGAAGCTGTCCACTACTTTAACTCTACCTTCCTAAACATCCTCAATTCACTCGCTCCTCTCTGTACAATCAGAATTAGAGCTAATACAGCCCCATGATTAACATATGATACCCACACAATAATGAAAAATAGAGACAGGACATGGAAACTATGGCTAAAAATTAAACTTCCAGTCCACCTGATAAAATATAATGAACTTGGAAACCTGGCTAAAAAGCACATAATCAAAGACAAGAAGGACTACTACCTCAATCCCCTGATCACTCAAAAGTCCAACCACAAAAAGTTCTGGAACTCGGTAAATCAAATTCTACACCCAGGTCACACTTCTATCCCCAACTCATACCCAAATAACATACCTGCAGAAACCACCTCCATTCTCAACACCTACTTCATTGAATCCATATCAAAGATGGTAAACCCTACTCCCTCCTCTCCCTGCTCCAACAACTACTCTTCATCACTCTCTAATCTAAACTCTACTAACTCTCTGTCTTGAATCTGTTCCTACCAACTATATTAAGTCTCTACTCTTCAAACTTAAACCCTGTTTCCCTTCTGCTGATAATCTCCCATCTTATTTCCTACAGTTGGCTGCTGAATCCATTGCTATCCCTGTATCTATCTTAATAAACTGCTCCATCTCTGAATGAAAAAGTCCCTTCTATCTGGAAAGAATTCTACACATTACCCATACATAAAGGAGGTAACTCTACCAAAATTTCTAACTTCAGACCTATTGCTATACTCTCATCTGTCTCAAAGATATTAGAAAAATGCATTCACAAACAAGTCATGCAAGACCTATTACAGAAAAACGTGCTCACTACCCCCCAGCATGGCTTTTGCCCACAACACAGCACTACAACTGCCCCTTCATCCATATTATTTCTCTGGCAAGAGACAACAATAAATGCATCTCCTGTATTTTCCTAGACCTCTCTAAAGCTTTCAGTACTGTCTCCCACTCTCTCCTTCTTACCAAACTGTCTGACCTCAACTTTTCCACTGCTACTTTTGCCTGTTTTTCCAGCCATCTCTCTGATTGTAAGCAATCAGTGAGATGGTTCTCAGCACTCTCCTTTCCTCTCCCATTGATGATGGGTGTCCCAGAAGGATCCATTCTTGGCCCACTACTCTAACATCTTCACCGATCTTCCCTACATCTCCTGCCCCCAATCATTCCTCATACAATATGCAGATGACTCTACAGTCATCACCATCTCAGGTACTCCCTCAAAGCTTATCACTGCTACCTAAGAATCCTTCAACTCTGTTGAAACCTGGCTTTCTCAAAATCAGCTTATTCTCAACCCCAAAAAACAAAACTCCTCCCTTTTCTTCCTAAAAGCCTCACCTACCTCAAAATCAGTTTTTCAGTACTATCCCTAATTAACACCTCCATCACTGTTGAAAACAACACAAAACTCTTAGGAGTCATTGATGATCAACTTAAATTTGACTTACATATAAACAACTGTATCAAAAAACACACCAGTAACTTGGGCTTCTCTACGGAAACAGAAAGTTCCTCACTACCAAAGCTAAACTTACCCTCTCTCATGCATACCTCTGACCTAGCGTATTATACAGCTCCCAAATTCTTAAAAATCTAAACTCTACATTACTAGCCAAGATAGAGACAACTTACAATACGATAACTAGATTTACAGCACAACAAACCTATAAATCTCACCATTGTCTTGCCCTAAAACACCTAAACTGGCTTGAGCTTCCCCACTTGCTACTTCTCTCTCAACTCCTTATAGTCCACTCCATCCTCTATCAGAAATCTTACTATCCCAGCCTAGCTCCTCTCATCTCACATTATAGCCTTACCAGGCCACTACACAGCTCTTACAAAGAACTGCTACAAATACACAAACCCAACAACAAAATTGTCCGAAACCTCTGTAGCTATCATCCTTCTATATCTTGGAACAAACTTGGGCTAGAAATCAGGCCCCTTAAAATTATTAAGAAATTCAAAGCTGCAGCAAGAGAATATCTAAAATCTCAGTGGTCCTGCCTCTGTACACAACCTCCTTAAACCCTAGACAGTCCAACTATGGCCATTGTGTACCTCAATTGTGTTGACTTTTATACCATAATTGCACTAACCCAGATATTTTCTGCTATTGTATAACACTAAAACAGTCGTAAAATGAAATTGTGATATTTGATAGTTTGTTTTATGTTGACTATCTTTTGTAGTGAGATCCTGAAAATTGTATTTTTCTAATTGTCACCATGCTGACTATTCTATGTAAAACCTATTTTTGTCATTTGTCTTTAATGTAATAGTGTGGAGCTTTTCTCCCCGGGCCTCCACTGAAAAAGGGCTACTCAGCTCAGTTGGGCTATCCTGGTCAACAGATGTAAAATAAATAAATATGAAGACTTTGCTGCTGTTTGTAGTGTTTCCTGTATTATTGAAGTGTTTATTTTGTGTTGGTGCGTCCCACGACCATGTGTCCTGTTCATTTGCCAGGTGGCAATATTTCTACTGCACATAATTTACATATCTAAAACTGTACATTTTTTAAAATAATTCTGATAAACATTTCAGTTTGTCATTGCTTCCTGATTAAGGATTGCAAGATAACAGAAGTATTTTACTCAAAATGTTTACCAGCAATCTCTGATATATTCTGGTCATTATTCTTCTATTTTATTGCATTGGTTTACATACTTAGATGCTGTAAACTCATACTTAGTCTCTGTACATTATATTATGTCAGCATCAGTTTTTAATTTAAATTTCCCTAGCTTGACTGAAATACTGTTATAGCATGTATTTCACAGTTTTATCTTTATTTTTCTTGCTGCTTAAAAATTCAGACACTTACCCAGAGAAATCTGGAAATGCTCTAACGTGTTCAAAGTAATTTCTGCAAAATACATGGCAAATGACATTCTGTCTTATGTTTCTGGTTACATTTTATATTTAGTCATCCTATTAATCCTGTATTTTTATCTAATACACTGCATTAACTCTTTATTACTGTATTCCTTCGCAGCAAATTTGTTTTTCTTCTTGGTAAGAATGTGCAATAATTCTTTGTGTATTGTTTTCTTTCCATACTTGTCCATTCTTGAATGCTTGTTTCTTATGACATAAAGATGTTATCATCAGTTTTATTTAGCTGTTCCTAGAAGTTTTTTTTTCTTTTCTTTTATGTATTCACTTTATTGATTTTTGTTTTTTGTTTTTTTTACTTTCTGTCTGTATTTCATTCAAATAATCTATATGTTCTCTTTTTTCTGTCCCTCTTTTTCCTTATTTACAGCTTCACTTGTTCTGTCTTAAATTTTTAACCACCTTCATAGGTGTCTGTTTAAACATTATAACAGATGTTATTAATTCAAACAAATCATTCTGAAAGCAGGAGATCCATTTAATAAAATCCCATATCAGTAATAATTTTGCAGTAGGAATGAAACAATTTATGGCTATATAAACAATATATAATTTAGCAGTACTTCACAAATGAGTTTGGGTAAAACCTGCATTTCCCACACAGGAATGAATTATTGCAATTATACAGTGACAACATTTAAAGAAAAGTCTTATTTTTTCTAAATAATGTTATTGTATAAAATGACTTTAGTGCTCTTGCACCGCCTTCCAGTAGTATGGGGCATATAAAATATGTACAATAGAGAGCTGATGATCTGAACTAATTGGGACCTAGGGTGGTTTGGATAATCAAACTGTTTGGATAATCAAATATATAACTGAACCGGATAAAAAAACTTCTAAAATCTTGTTTTTTTTTCTGCATACAGGACTACACTTTTTAACCCTTCACCAATTCCACTGGACAATAAAGAATATTTTTCACATGAGCTGGCTACAAGCTCAAAAAACATGCTCATGCGAATACATATAATGTTTCCATATTCAGACTTTATGATTTTTCCTAACCAAAAACTTTGGAGGGCTGGTTTGGATAATTGACATTTTGGATAACTGACACACTACTGTACAGAGCATGCACTGTCTGTACCTGCCAGTGGTTGAACAGTGTTGCTGTTCCTGTAACTCCGTAGATTTTTGCTTGTGTGATATTAATGATATGTTCTCTACAACATGTTTTCCTGTCAAATCATTGACTTGGGTCACTAAATAATGATTGAGACTTGCATTTCTGAGAAGGAAAAAAGCTGAAAGTTGTTATGGGCACCTGAGAGTTGTTTTGTGTTGTTATACTGTATTTATTTAATAAATAATGTTTATCCAGAGAAGAGAACAGGGTAGCTGTAGCGGTTTCAACAGTTAACAGCTGTCCATACTTGAGTTTCTTTTCTCTGCTTTGTGGTGAAGCATATACATCTGAAGTATACGCAGAAATTACTTTGAGCAATAATTTTGTGTGTGGCATTGTTGAGTGACAGATATCCTTAGTGGTGTAATAAAAAATCAGAAATTTTATGAGTGACAGGGCAAAAACATGAGAAAAATCAGAGACATTCTGAAAAACCTCTGGATATCTGATGGATAGCAACTGTACAGATGAGTGTACTGTTGGTAAGCTTACCTTTTAGTTCAAAATTTTGTAGAACATTCATGTTTTTCCTCATATGTTGATGGGTCATTCTTAAAATATCTTTTTATGACGTTGGGGATGCCCTAATAGAATGTCTGGCCACAGTATGATATTGTAGCATCTGGATTTGTTTCTGATGGGATAAGCTCAGTTTATAATGGGTATGCTGATTGGGCTGTCTTATCAGCATGCATATTTTTGAATATTATTTACCTGTCATTTAATTTTCATTTGACAGTTTACAAATGCAGGTTGACCAGCTATCTAGCAGTCACTGATCTGTAAGATGTCCTTCCATTTCACTGTTGTAGTATTCCTTACAATAGGGATCGACCACCAAGGTCGTCCCGATGTCCGGCCAGTATACCAAAGTCTTTAGGTTGCATAAGGTATACTGTTTGTGACATATATGCTCCCCACATACAGCATGAGGCATAAGGGTGATGTGTGGATTTACCATCCTCAGAGCTTCTTTGCCACCAGTCCAAATGCCATCTTTTGATCATCGGTCCGAGCACCTGCTTCGTTTGCTGGTTCACCAAGCCATTTCAGATAAGAGCCCCATTGGGATTTTTTACTCTTATCTTTCTTTATTTTGTTTTGTTGCTTGTGGGGTTCATGTCATCCAGAAAGGGTAAGTGCCAGTGTGAGAGACAGATTCCACATACAGATTGTTACAAGCAGTGTTTATTTTGTGTCTGTGCTTCCCACGACCATGTGTCCTGTTCCATTTGTCAGGTGTTCATCCCAAGGACTCTACATAGTCAGCTTTCCTTTTTGGCTCTTTATTTAGAGAGACAAAAAAGCAGGGAGCCAGCAAAACATGACCCAATAAAAAATAAACTTTTATTGGTAAAAAAACATAATCGAAAAAACAGTTTATTTTTTATTGGGTCATGTTTTGCTGGCTCCCTGCTTTTTTGTCTTTTTGGATTACCTACTGAGCCATGCAGTTGCTTCCGTGCATGCTTCAAATTTGATACAGTGTCTTTGTTTAGAGAACCAACATCTTGAGCTTTTCACAAAAGACACTATGGAAGGAGGGTCTCTGAGGGTCAGCTGTCTGAGAAGAAAGCACCAAGAAATCTAGGTCTGATTTTTCCACTGTACCACCTTCTCCAGACATCTCTCCTGAGGCTAGTGAAAGCCTGGAGGATTGTCTGGCTCTGTTGTTGGATTCTTCTGCTACAGCAACTTTGGAGGCCAGCATGGATCCAACCTCACACATGTCCCTGGAGGCCTTACAGACATCTGCTTCAAATGTTCAGGGGAAACCAAGGCTGATTATTACTGAAGGGGCTAGGGGTGTTCCTCAGATTTTGGTTAGGGAGGAAGTACCGCCTACCATTGTAGAATGCCATCCAGGCTCTGAGCCTTCTAAATTTTATAAGGTGGACATCCCATTGATAAAAAAAACAACCGTGTTTCTCCTGCTCCTAATGATCCTCTGAGTGAATGGCAGCATTTCACTTGGGTTGTTTAATGCCATTTTGGCTTTAACCCCCCCCCCCCCCAAGGAGTTTCTTTTCCTTTTCCACCTTGCTCCTCTACTGCCCTCAAAAGGCCTAGGGAACAGGATTCCTCTGAGGAGGAGGGGGATTCATATGAGGAATTCCTTGCTTATTCTTCCCAGATTCCTTCTCCCTTAGACTATGTTTTTGAGGAAGAGGATTCCACTAGTCCTGATGCTCCTTTTGAAGATATTTCTTTTGAGGACACAGTTTCTGAAGTGATGGAGTTTTTTTTTTTTTTTTTTTTTAAGTGTGACTGTTCCCAGGTTTCTGAGGTTCGGAAAAGGTATTATGAACTTCTACAGATGGACTCTCCTAGACCTTCTGCTGTTCCTCCTGTTTTGGCTGCCTCACTGGATGCCTTTTCTACTGCATCTTGGGTTCCAAACTCACAGCCTGGTGCCCCCTGCCCCCACCCCAAAATAATAGGTTTTACATGGAACCTGATGATTGCAAATTTCTCTATAAATGTCCTTCTGCTGACCCCTCTGTGGTGTCTGTGGCATCTGGCAATCCATCTCAGTTGCTGCCTTCAATGAAATTACTTCCTTTTGATAAAGACAGCAGAACTATGGAAATACAAGGTAAGAAGGTTTATACCTCAGCTACCCTTGCTTTTAGGGCTGTTAATTGTCAGACCCATATGTCAAGATATATTTTGGCTCTTCTTTCTCAGGCCTGTCAGGTAATTTCTGACCTTCCTAATTCTGAAGGGAAGACTTCTGCTCTCTCCTTGTTAGGGACGACTTCTCAGGTGACTCTCCATTCTATTAAGTACAGTTATGATGCAGCAGATGCTTCTTCTAGAGCTGCTGCTTTTGGTTCCTGGCTCTGGCTTCAACCTTTGCCTGATGATAATAAGGCTAAGTTTAAGGATACCCCTCTGGATAACAAACACTTATTTGGTGCTGCTGTGATTTAAGTCTCTTCAGGATAAGGGCAATGCTTTACAAGTATGGAAACATATTTTTGCTTCTCCTGTGCCTAAGTTTCAAAAGGACTTTGCTAATAAGACAACCTTTGTTCATAGGCAGTCTCTTCCTCCTGCCAAGTGTAAAAAGGGTGGGAAAAGCGCTTCTCCCACTAAAGCTACCCAAACTCCTGTGACACAGACATCTCCTTTTCCTGACAAACCTTGTGCTGTCAGTATTCTGTTCTTCTTAGCCACATTTGTCTTTCTCAAGCCCTTTGTTTGGTTAAAGATTACTCAGGATTCCTGGATTCTGTCCATTATCCACCTAGGGTACTACATGGTCTGGAAATCTCTTCCTCCTTTCATAGGCATTCCTCAGCCCCCTCAGGAACTGTTGGCATTTTTTCAAGGAGTGCTTCAGGATCACTTGTCTCAGGGAACCATTCAGGCAGTTGCAGTTTCTCAAAGAAAGAAGGGGTTTTACTCCAGAATTCCCGGGAAAAGAAGGCACTTGGAGGTCCATTCTGGACCTCTCTCACCTGAACACCTTTCTGAAGATACCTTCCTTTTGGATGTTGTCCCTTCAGAATTTGTTCTCTAGGATCTCTGGATCTCAAGGATGCTTATCATCACATCCCTGTTCATCTCATTTTCAGGTTTTTACATTTCTCTGTTGCTTCCTGGCATTTTCAGTTCTCTGCTTTCCCTTTGGCTTTTCTACTGCCCCACGGGTATTCACCAAATGCCTCGCTCCTGTGATTGCATTTTGTAAGCTAAGGGGAATATAGGTCTTTCCTTAGACAATCTACTTTTTCAGGCATCCTCTCCAGAGATTCTACTGTAGCTTCTTCACTTTGCCATTTCTCTTTTGCAACGTCTGAGGTTCACTATAAAATTCCATAAGTCCCTTCTGACTCCTTCACAGGATCATATATTTCTGGGGAGTAGGATCAAGACTGTTCCAATGCTGGCATCCCTGCCTCCTCCCAAGGCATTAACTCTCATTTCCTTCTTTCAGTCCCTTCTTCCTCTGGCCTCAGTCATTGCCAGGGAGTTTCTGAGAGCTGTGGGTTATATGGCCCTCACCATTCCTGTGCTGCCTTTTGCCAGACTCCACATGAGAAAACTTCAGTGGTTTCTAAAGTCAGTGTAGCTTCAGCGTTCTCATCCCCTCAACTTCGTAACTCCTCTTCTGCCATGCCTCAAGCTGGAATTTCAGTGGTGGATTCAGCAGTTGGCTGTCAATCCAGGGGTCTCATTTCAACCCCCTCTTCCCTCCCAGGAGCTGTTCACAGATGCTTCAGATGTGGGATGGGAAGCATCCTTTGGCTCTCTAAAGGTGCAGGGTCCTTGGTCACCTCAACATAGGAAAGACCACATCAATGTCAGAGATGAGAGCTCTTCTGCTGGCTCTTCAAGAAATTTACCCTCTATTCTCCTCAGGACCTCCCAAGGTGCTTACAGACAATACCACAGTGATGTGGTATGTCAGCAAGCAAGGCTATGGTGAGGTCTTATCTCCTGTGCAGGCTAGCAGTTCTAGTATATTGAGTAGATGTACAGTATCTTGTAACACTTAAAACAGTTTATATTCCCTCAGGTCAGAACATTGTGGCAGACTCTCTAACTAGGTCTATAACACAATCCCATGAGTGGATGCTTCACAGGGATGTGTTCTGGGGCATTGTCCACCAGTGGGGTACTCCTCAAATGGATTCTTTTGCCTCCCCTCTGAACAGACAACCTCTGCTTTTTTATGCCAGAGTCCTAGGTCCTCTGGGCTGGAAGGTGGATGCCCTCTCTTTTTCCTGGAAGGGGATGTTTTTTTATGCCTTCCTTCCCCTTCCAAAAGTTGTGTTCAAAATACAACAGGATGCTTCCAGAATCTTGCTGGTGACTCCCTTTTTGCCCAGTCAGCATTGGTTCCCTCCACTTCTGCATTTAGCCAAGGACAGCCATCACAAGTCATCTCACAGGGTGGACCTTTTGACATCCCTAAGGAGCTTCAGTCCTCACCACTATCACCAGTGAGGGGCGTGCACATTGGGAGGATGACAAGTATACACACAGTAAAGTAGAATTTCCCCTTAAGAGCACACAGAGATCACAGTCAGTCTGGGACTAATTTCTCCCTCTCTCTCCAGATCCCCAATAGTACTCCCCACTGGCACAGCTGCAGGGTTAAGCTCTCAGCTGAGTGGTCAAGCCAAAACCTCCAGCACCCTCTCTGTCGAGCCACTACTTTGTGTCCCTGCCCAAGTAGCTGGCACATACACACTTTGAGATTTGATTTATATACAAACACACAGACAGTCCTGGGGAAGGCTGGCACAGGTTCACTAGCTATGTCCCCTTCTGCCCAGACTACAAGGTAGAAATCACTGCCACCAACCACCATTTATCAGCTACTTTAAGGCCCTTCCCAAAGGGTGACCAATTCTACTGTGTAATGTTACTATTATCTAAATGGTAAGTGTGTCCAAGACTTTTAAGGCTATTAGAGTGGCCTGTATGGTATCCCCAAATACATATGCAAGTAGTCTAACAGCTTAAATATCTCTAAACAAACCAGCCACAATTAAAAGGTTTAAATATATTTAATAATAAATAGTAAAAGCACAAGACGCTACATAATAACTCAATACAGTGACATCAGAGTTCAGAATTACAGGAAATATTTTAAAACAGCATTGCAGGTCAGACTCATATAAATACAGAAAACGTCTAGACTGATCTTACTATATTCCTATCTCTAGGAGAAATACTATACCTAAATCTTACTTACAGAGCAACACACAGACAGAAGTGCTGAATGGATGTTTTCAGATACAAGATAAGATACAAAATGCACAGACTTTCTCTGAGAGAGAGTTTTTAAGTTACTATCAAACATTTCTGCTGGGTTATTTCAGATTATAACATTCTTGTCACATCTGCCTTTAGTTTCCAAGCCAACAGAAACCTAAAAGTTAGCAACTCAGTATCAAGAATACTTATCTCTTAGAAGTTGACATTTATCTCTTAGGAGCTTGCCTGGAACTGGAAATCAAAAAACAGTTACACACTTTTACCTTTGAAACCTGTAATTATTTCTGTTTCCAGACAATAGAAAGAATTTCTAGCTGCAGACATTCTGTCTTCTAGCTGTGGTAAACACAATCGTAAAACTCTTTACTTGTCAACTTATTTTCTTAGAGTTTTGTAAGTTAACTCTGTTCTTTTCCAGTAGGGTACACCGTGGTTACATTCCTGAAGCTCAGCACATAACATACAGTTTTCATACATTTTTAGGACAAGCATACAAATCATATTACTATTCACAACTGACATAGAATTATTTACAAAATTCTAGATAGGTGGGCTGGCAGCCTTCACAATTCTATATAAATCATATTAATATTTTCAAGTGATATATAATTATTTACAAAATTCCAGCTAGTTGGGCTGGCAGCATCTTGGTTTATCATAGACCTACTCACACAATACAAAGGATCCATCCCCACCTGTCCACTCTTCAACTGACACTGTTGGTGATAGGATTTGTATTTCATACAGGCACCTTTTGATGAGGATGTGCTTAGGGTCCTGCAGGAAGCCATGATGCCCACAGTTAGAAAATCTTATTTAACCTGTTCCATTTGGAATTCAGTTTGGCACCTTTCTCATAACCAGGATCCATTTTTTGTGGATGGTCCTGTGGTTCTCTCTTATCTGTGTTAATTGCTGAATTCTGGGTTGGCTTATTCTTTGGTTAAGGCTCATTTATCAGCTATTTCTTCTTGTCTGCCTTTATCACTGTCTTTAGCTTCTATATTTGAGGCTAAACAGCTTCTTAAAGGTATCCTTCATATTATGCCTCTCAGGAAGACTGTTCCTCCCCCCCCCCCTGAGATCTTAAATTTGTTTTGGAAAAATTGACCCAGGCTACTTTTGAGCCTGCAGCTTCATCTTCTGTACATCATACTTCTTGGAAGACTGTAATTTTGTCAGCCCTTACTTCTGTCAGATGTGTGTCTGAGCTTTAAGCCTTTATGGCTTGTTCTTTTTTTTGTGTTCCATAAGGACATGGTGTCCCTTTGTACTAATCCTTCTCTTATGCCCAAAGTTGTGAATGAGTTGTCTCTTAATCACTGTATTCATTTGCCCACTTTTTTCTCTTCTCCGGTGTCTGCCAGTGAGAAGGACCTGCACACTTTAGATATGCATAGACAACTTAGATTTTATTTGGATAAGACTAATATTTTTGTAAATCTGATCAGCTCTTTGTTTCCTTTCATCCTAGATCTTTAGAACTGTCTGTTTCCAACACTATTTCTTCTTGGATTTCTAAATCAATTTATTTTTGTTCCTTTCATGGCAAGAGCATTTCTTCTTCTAAGGTTCATTCTACTAGGGCTGTGGCTTCTTCTGGTGCTTATTTCAAGGGTTTGGATACTAACTCTAGTCTTGAGGCAGCTACCAGGACTTCTTTGTATACGTTTACCAAGCAGTATAAGAGTTGGCTTTTGCTAGGGCCATTCTTCATTGATTTTTAGAGAACTCTGCTGGTCCTACTTCCTCTGTTTCTTTTTCCTGAGCTTTTGCACTCTCCCTGTTGTAAGGAATACTGCAGCAGTGAAATGAAAGGACACAGTACAGTTTTGTAAGAAGTTACCATAATGGTAGATGTCCTTCTCTTCACTGTTGGCGTATTCACACCTTCCCTCCTCTCCCTGGTTCTTTTCTCTTCTGGATGTACTTGTTACCTCTCTACTCATTGGACATATCTTCCTAATGGGGCTCTCAGTTCTGAGTATGGTACATCAGGATGTCACCTTTATGCCCTACCCTGTATGTGGGGAGCATACATGTGATGTATGGCGTACCTTAAGTAACCCAAAGGCTTTGGTAAACTGGCCAGATCAGGCTGCCCTTGGCAGGGGATTCCTATTGTAAGGAATACTGCAACTGTGAAGAGAATGAGATCTGCCATTATAGTAAGTTCTTACACAACTGTACTTTCAAAACCATGTTTACATTACAAAAATCTGTAAGTGAAAGTTGCAAACTTTTCCATAATAATAAAGCTCAGTAAAATGTAAATGTGTCAGTGGCTCATAGCTAAAGCAATAAATCAACATTCAACATGCCACCTACCTAGCCCCAGTTGCTTGCTCTTGGTGTATCCAGTTATTTGCATGTCTGGAGATCTCTCTCAAGGATTCTGCAAAAAGTCAATGATATTAGGTAGTTGACTCGAGTTTGTCCAAAGTTCATACCCATGAATTCTGTAGAATATCTCATTAAGTAGTTGAAAGCAATCCAAGAACAGAAAAAAAAACACGAGTCTGCTATAGTTCAGTCTTCTTTACGGTAGCTAAAAACGTCCAGGCAGATAAGTGTTACTCATTTGTGAACTATTGCGCATTTGTGGTTGAAAAAATGCATCAGGTTGTAGGTTTAACAGTTGCATCATTATTGGTCCAGGTTTGATTGACCATTATGTAAAAGATTTTAACAAATGGCACCAATAATGCCGTTCAGCTTAGAGATGAATCATTAAGATACATAAAACTTCCCTAAATTTAAAGAGAGAAAGAAATTACACAAGTTATTTAATTCCAAATTTCAAGTTGTGTTAGTAACCTGTATCATGTGAGTCTTTGCTTTTTAGGGCAATTGTGAGACACCTCTTAAGTTATAATAAGAACAGATTAACTTTTTAAAAAAACTGGGGTAATGTGAGTTATCACTCAATTGTGCATCTTTTGTGGGAAGTACGACTAAATGTTGATTAAACTGGGTTAAAGAGGGAGGTTAATAAAGAAATAATAAATATTGGAATTGGGCAGGGAGAGGGGGACATGAGAATGAAAAAGATTTGGACTGCTTAATGACTATACCAGTCATCCAAGAGGAGATTCAAATTATTTAAAGAAACATCCTCTATGAGAGCTCTGAAATCACATTAACCGTGATCAGAAAATGTGTGTGTGATGGAGTGGGTGGCTAAGACAAGCTCCTCGTGGGTCTGCAGAGTGGTCCTAGCAGCAGGGAACTCAGAAAAGCGACCACTTTCTGGATTTAAGTATCTTTGCTTTTTTTTCACTTGAATTAGCTTCTGTAGCTTACCTTGAATTAGCTTGAACTGTTTTTTAACTGTTTGCTGCATTATTTTAAAATCTGCACTTAAAGTTACATTTTAGTCGAATTTGATCGAAAGTTTGTTGTTTGTTTAATTTAACTGTGGAGGCTGCCCACTAAAGTGTGCTAGCCTGTGTAACTAATTTATCACTGTTCCTGCATTTTCTGTGTGTTTCTACCAAAAAAACAAAAAAATAATCCTTGTTTTCCCGCCTTCCTCGACTAGTTTAGACCAGTTTACAGGCATTGCTGTATTCTGGGCTGTGGTGTAGTTCTTGTGTTGTCCACTACCTTACTTGGATAGAGGGAAGTTTCTTTGCTCACCAGTGGGAGTGGGGAGCCTTGAGCAGCCTACCTGTCCTTGTAGGAAGTGACCTCAGCACAAGAAGCTGTAGTAATTGGTTGTTTTGGACCATTTCTAGCTCTTTTGTAGTTCACAGTTTAAAATCCGCCTCTGGGCGTTTTTTTCTGGCTATACTACTCAGACAAGCTCCTCATGGGTCTGCAGAGTGGTCCTAGCAGCAGGGAACTCAGAAAAGTGACCACTTTCTGGATTTAAGTATCTTTGCTTTTTTTCACTTGAATTAGCTTCTGTAGCTTACCTTGAACTGTTTTTTAACTGTTTGCTACATTATTTTAAAATCTGCACTTAAAGTTACATTTTAGTCGAATTTGATCGAAAGTTTGTTGTTTGTTTGTTTAACTGTGAAGGCTGCCCACTAAAGTGTGCTAGCTTGTGTAACTAATTTATCACTGTTCCTGCATTTTCTGTGTGTTTCTACCAAAAAAACAAAAAAATAATCCTTGTTTTCCCGCCTTCCTCGACTAGTTTAGACCAGTTTACAGGCATTGCTGTATTCTGGGCTGTGGTGTAGTTCCTGTATTGTCCATTACCTTACTTGGATTGAGGGAAGTTTCTTTGCTCACCGGTGGGAGTGGGGAGCCTTGAGCAGTCTACCTGTCCCTGTAGGAAGTGACCTCAGCACAAGAAGCTGTAGTAATTGGTTGTTTTGGACCATTTCTAGCTCTTTTGTAGTTCACTGTTTAAAATCCGCGTTTGCACGGCTTTGCGCATAGCGCAGCGCCAGTTAAACAAGGTTAAACTTTTTCTGGCTCCACCAATTCTGCTCTTCAAATTTTCCCTTAAGGAAGCTCTACTCTTAGTATAACCAGGCTACTTACTATATTATAAGCCTAGCACTTGTTCTCAGTACTTCTCTACTAAGTAAGCACTCTCGTACTAAGTAAAGCACTACATCTACTTACCACCCCTGTGAATATCCACTTCCCTTAAAGGTACAGCACTCCCTTATACAGTTCTAGCATGTCGAGTGGTAGATTACTGGCGTCGTCTCCAGTTCAGCTGGTCAATCTGGATATCTTGAGACAATGCTACAATTGTCTCATGTACACAGACAACCCTCTCCTCCTCCCAACAAACACAAATACATGTGAGAGATGCAACTATATAGCCAAACTGGAGGCTGAACTCTCTCAACTCAGGGCTGGCATGACCAGACAGGAGGAGATGGCAACCACACACACAACAATCCCAGTCCCACATAGACCTACCACAACTGCAAACCAAACACATAAAAACACAAAGACATACTCGGAGGCTCTAATAAAAAACTTACCAAAACAAGAGAGGCTCCCAAAGCAGACACCCAAAAATCCACCACCTCAAAACAAAATACAGGCAACACATACTTCAATAAATCAGTGTGTCAACCAATCACAGCCCTTAAGGCCAAACACCTTGCCTGATACACTAGTAATAGGTGACTCTATAGTCAGACACACTGATGTCCCGCTGACCAGGCTGAACAAGGAGAAGGTGACTGTGATCTGTCTATCGGGAGCTAAGATCCGCCACATAACACATGCACTCAAGTCACTCCAAAGCAAGTACAAATATGACTCCGTCATTGTCCATGCTGGTGTGAATGACCTGAGACGTACCACCCTGGACTACATGAAAAGAGACATAGAGGAGCTCTCCGATTATGTAGCCCAGGCTGGTATGACCCTGAACCTGAGCAGCATCTTGCCCTCACCAAGAATGATACCACAGTACAAAGACAAGATGATCAGCTTTAACAATTGGCTCAAGTACTGGTGTCATTCTAAGGGGATCCAATGTCTGTCTGCCTGGGATGACATGTTGGACAAGCCACGCTGCTACGCAAGGGATGGCTTACACCTGTCACCTCTGGGCTTCCGGATATTGGCTAAGGCTCTTGCCACCCCCATAGTGTCTTTTTTAGGCAAGGCTCAAAAGACAAACCCACCTCCTTAGAAAACAATAATGGAAAAAAACTAAGGGTAATGCTGCTCAACGCCAGAAGTCTAAATCTCAAGATGCAGGCACTTGATGCACTCCTCAGCATGGAGAACATCGACGTCTGTGCAGTAATTGAAACCTGGTTCAAGGCTCCTGAGAGCACCCCAGTGTTACCAGGCTATACCTCGTATCATGCTTTTCGGCCCCAAAACCCGGGCCGAACCACAAAGGGAGGGGGAGTGTCCATATTCATCAAGGACACCCACACCTCCAGGTTAGTAGCAACACATGAAGCATCAAAGACCATGCAGGTGCAACTAACCATAGGCAAAACTGCTATACAACTGGTAGCATGTTACAGACCACCCTCCCAATCTCAAGAACTCCACTCAGCCTTCCTGAAGACATTGGAGGATATGAATGTATCACAAAATACCATCATACTGGGAGACTTCAACTACCCAAACATAGATTGGGTACATTATTCTAGCCCTAATACCCTAGCCCAAAGGTTCCTGGAATTCATAAATTCAAATGCACTGGAACAATTAGTCACCTCTCCCACTAGGGAGATAATATACTAGACCTGATCATCACAAACATGGGGACAAAATGCTCCACACCGGAAGTATACCCCTCACTAGTGAGATCTGACCACAAACTAATCACCCTGGATATACATATACCACCTCCACCCCCAGCACAAAAGACCACAGTGAAAAACTTCTCAAAAGCAGACTTCACTCTTCTTAAGACTGAGATGGTATCCTTTAAGCCCACTGTGCCAGTGGATACCACATCCCACAATGCCGAATCCTTCACAAATGCTTTCTATGGACATCTCCAAGAACGCATGGATCATGCAATCCCAAACAAATCCAAGTCCCTCTGCACCAAAGGTAAGCATCCTGTCTGGTGGACCTCAGCCATAAACAAATTGTATAACAAAAGAAGGAAGCTACTGCACGTCAGAGCAAAATCCCATGAAGGGAAGACATCTCTGATCAACATTAGCAAAAAACTACGTTCTCTCATAAAAACATCCAAGGCCAACTTTGAGAGAAAAATCTCTAAGGACACTAAAGATAACCACAAAGCCTTATTCAGCTATGTTATAAACCTGGGCGGAAACCCTCAGATATGCTCAGAGTTGGTTCACAACAATACAAAATACACTGAACCCACAGATATTGCCAACATTCTGGCTGACAGGTTCAGTGCAAATTTCTCCCCTCCTTCACCCCCAAAAGAAGAAATACTTATCCCAGCTGAATGTAATCTCCCTGTCATCTCAGATGTCCAAGTGAGAACCGCCCTAAACAAAGCAAAAAACACAGCATCAATGGGACCTGACGGTATCCCGGGTTGTGTGTTACGTGAACTCCAAGGGGAGCTAAACCCACACATAAAAATGCTATTTAATCTTAGCCTTACTTCGGGATATGTACCTGAACACTGGTGTACAGCAACAGTGGTCCCACTCCACAAGGGGGGTGCCTCTACAGACCCTGGAAACTACCGCCCCATAAGCTTAACCAGCCTGGTCTGCAAAGCTATGGAAAGAATCATTATGGAACTCATAAACAGAGACATAGGGGACCTACAGACACTTGACCCCACCCAGTTCGGCTTTGTAAAGGGCAGATCCTGCCTTTTAAACCTGGTTGACTTTTTCGAAACAGTCACTAGAGCCATTGACAAGGGCAAAGCAGTCCATACAGCATACCTGGACTTGGCTAAGGCCTTCGACACAATACCCCACTCAGGCATCATAGATAAGCTCAACAGCTTAAATATAAACCCTTATGTCACTAGATGGGTTGCAAACTGGCTAAAGGACAGAACCCATAAAGTTAAAATCGCTGGAGCAATGTCAGACTCAAATCCAGTCACAAGTGGTGTCCCACAGGGATCTGTCCTGGGACCCCTCTTGTTCGGCATTTATTTCTCAGATGTTAAAGCAAACACGGGAGGGCTGTGGCTGACAAAGTTCACAGATGACTGCAAACTAGGCGCCATAGTCGATACACCAGCAGACACACACATCCTACAAAAAGGCCTCACAGAAACGGACAACTGGTGCCAGAGTCACGGCCTTAAACTAAATGCCAAAAAATGTATAGTCATCCCCTTTGGGAAAAACAAAGTACCCACAAACTATCACATAGACAACAACCCACTGAGTACTGAAAAAGTAATCAGAGACCTAGGGACCCAAGTCGACAGTGACCTCTCATTTGATACCCACGTTGCCAAAGTGGTTAGAAAATCATTCTACCTTGCACACCTCATCATGAAGGGATTCACATCCAGATCCAAGGATGTCATTGTACCCCTATATTCCTCCCTCATCAGACCCATGATTGAGTACAATGCTCCATTTGGTATGTACCTCACCCGGCATTTGCAACAGCTGGAGAGACCACAAAAGTACCTCACCAAGAGGATCAAGGGTCTCCAACATATGTCTTATTCTGCCAGACTAAAGAAACTTCAGCTCTATTCAGTATCATACCGCCTGCTCAGAGGTGATCTCTGCCTGACGTACAAGGCCATGTCCAATCAGGATCTGATGGACATGCTCCACCTCAAAAATCCAAGTCCATCAGGACCACGAGAGCTAAAGACTTAAACCTCGGCACAAGTATGAATAGGACATGCTGGAGGGATAGATTCATAACCCAGAGGCTTCCCATGCTTTGGAACAAGATCCCAGTTCGTATTAGGCAGAGCCCTCACTGACTCTCTTCAAGAGAAATCTTGATGAGTGGATGGGAGATCGTAAGTTTACCCCAGGGGTCACATCTGTGTCACTGCTAGACAGGGGCACAGTAAACTAATTCTATTATATAAGGGGACCTTCATTGTGTCACTACTAGACACCGTATTCTCAATTTATTCTGTACATTTTTGTACCATTTCATGGGGTGGCAAATGCCACATCACTATGGCTAGGCTTACAAATGCCCCAGGGCAGATAGCCTAGTACTATACTATGAAACTATGAAACTAACAGTACTAGACATAAACTCAACTCATTCAGCTCTGTCGTGATAGTAAATGTAACAGATTTGTATCCTGTATGAGGAGGTTATCCTCCCCAACAGCAGAGCAGAGTCCCAAGCTTGTCTTCCTGGCAGGTCTCCTTCAGGCATTGTGGCCTCAAAGGAAAATCTAGATCTAAAGATCTCATTCAGCTTTGTAGCATCTTGCAAAAATATTAAATGAAGCCCAGAATGAGGGTGCACAAATACAGTCTAAAGATGCATTTTTGAAAAAAGCCACTACCCTGGTTAAGTGCATTCTAGGCTGTGAAGGCAATATTTAGTGTATTTCTCATAATAAAATATAAAAGAGTAAACCATCTAGACAGTGTCTGAAAAATTTAGATCCAAGTGCCTATTTACAGATAGCGTTCTGTGTGAATCATATCACATATACCTGTAGACCACTCTATAATGCAGTAAATATTCTCCTCTACTTCAGTAATAGTTTGGAAAAAATATAGGGGTTGGATGGACTGAGATTTGTCTCGGTGGCTCCCTTTGGCATAAGGATGTTCCTTGTTTTAACAAGGAAACTCTTTCCTGAAGAAAAACAAGATATTGAGGGTTAGTGCAAAAGGTTTGCTGTTCTGAAACGAAGTATTTCCCTCAAAATACTATGTTTACTGTGTCTGGAAATAGCTTTGTTGTGCAATGTGTGAAAAAATAAGAACTGAAGTTAATAATGGCCTGTTCTTTGGCAAGATGAGACTGGTGGGGAAAAATGTCCTGGTTGGCTGGGAGAAGGGGTTAACCTAAGTCTCACTGCAGGCTGCTACTGCCTATTTTAATACTACACTTGAGCAACATAGACAGATGATGATGAACGTGCATTCTAAAGGAATCGGATTAATGTTCTTGAGGTACATTAAAAGGAGCCTATAATTGTTAGGTATGTAAATAAACTGTGCTAAAGTAAACATAAGATCTCAGTGCCACAGAGTTAACAAAATTGAACTGAATAAAATAAATTCTAAAAAAAATAAATAATGCTTCATCTGTGTTGTCCATTTTCATTCTTCCTTAATGAATGGGGTTTGGATCCACGTTGACTGTTGCTAAAGCTCATTGCAACCAGAAACTCTTAAGCTTCTCCCTTACACATGATGCATCAACCCCAAGTATCTCAGATCTTGTTTGCTGATTTTTACTAGAAAAATATTTGCAATGCATAGGAAGAAAGAGGAGTGAATGATTCACATGCAGTCAGATAAGACTATATCTGGAGCTCAGAATAAAGGACAGTGATGTCCTCTAACCACTCATTCTTCTAAGTTTTAAAAGGATGGGGGCCTGGTGGGTCGGGAGTTGAGGAAGAATGAAAATGGACAACACAGATGGAATGTTATGGTGAGTACCTAACTTTTTTATCTGATGTCCATTTTCATTCTATCCTCAGCTAATGGGACAGAGTTCCCCAGCTACCCAAGATCCTGGGTGGACTCAAGGAAGGATATTCCTGAGCACCATTGAACCAAATGATGCTCTGCCTCTGGAGCCCAGATCCAATATGAGTGCCTAACAAAGGTATGAGGAGTAGCCCAAGTTGCTGCTGCATATATATCCATGGACGCTTTAGATTGAAAAACTGAAGAAGTTGCCATGGATCTAGTCAAATGAGCATGTAATTGTTTTAATAAGGTAATACCCAAATTGCTAAAATAAATGAAATAGTCAGTTAGCCATCTGGATAAAGTTACTTTGGCAACTGGCTTTCCCATTTTAACTTCTGCAAATGAAACAATCGGTCCATTTACCTGATGTCTTTTGTTCTATGTCGGTAAAAAACGTAATTGTCTGTGAACATTCAATAAATGTAATATGTATTCACCTTTGTTAGCAAATTTAGGAAAGAATACTGGCAAATTAATGGACTTACTAATATTAGATTCTGACATCACCTTAGGACGAAAGGATGCATTGGTTTGCAGTGTAACTTTATCCTTGTGAAAGACCAAAAACGGAGGTTTTGAAGATAAGGCTTGAATTTCTGAATTTTGTCTGGCATAAAAGATGACTAACAGAAATGTTTTCTTCCAAGAAAGGTATTTAAGATCACACTTAGCTACTGGTTCAAAGGGGGAATGAGTAATTCCCTGCAGTACCAAATTCACGTCACATGGGGAGTAAGGTCTTGGCTCCATCTTTAAAAAGTAGGCCAAAAATTCAATTATGTGTATTGGAGATGAAAAAGGATAAACATTATTTTAATGTGCCCAGTAAACAAGCCTTTTCCATTTACTGGAATAGAGCTTATGTACAGAAGGTTTATGGGAAGATAAAAGCATATATATATCAAATAAATGAGCTTCAACAAATTTTAATAAAACCACAGACTGAGTGCTTTTCTCTTAGAGACATGAAAACTTCATTAAGGTTACAGTCTGCCATTAAAAAACATTTAAATGCAAACAATTCATCCAATGACATTTGAATTAGAAGAATAAGTTATGCTGTCACTCAACTACCAAGTTTAATTTCTTATAGAACCAGACCTGAAATATTTCATTTGTTACATAGATTAAATAATGAAATATAGCTAAATCAATCACATGCACACTTGTACATTGAAAACTATGTTGAAACTTGAAGTAAAAAAATCACACTAAAGCTTTCATCTTTAAAATGCTAGAAAGAGAAACTGCATCATTAATGCCTGGAGCATGAGCTGTCTGACGTTGGCCATTGCTAAAGCTCGTGGCAACCAAAAACTATTGAGCCTCTCCCTTACCCATAATGCACCAATTCCAAGTACCTCAGATCTCATTTGCCACTTTATGCAAAAGACATAGTGACTATTACTCTCAAGCAGATGTCTTAAATTTTTTGAATTTTGCATTTCTTTCCAGATAAAACCTTTTTATTCTAGGATTTTTGGTCTCCCTTACCTTACTGCTTATATTTATATATTTTCTCCCTTTCTTTTTCTTTCAAGACCCTGGCTTTAAATCAAGATAAAAGAAGGATGATGAATATTGAAGGATATGTGGAGCAGATTGTTGCATAAGCTCAGAAGGATGGTATATATTGAAGGGCATGTTGTGCAGATTATTGCATAAGCTGCACTAACTAGACAGAAGTAAAAGTAAGTACTTTTATTTGACATAGTAGTTATTTATCCTTTGTTATGGAATGAGGAGATACTGGAAAGAAACAGTAATATGTTTTCTGTAAGTAAAAGCTATACTTCCATATAAAGTCAAATTAGAAGGCAGTTCTGGTAAATGTTGTGCAAAGTTGGGGGCGGGGCTAAAATATGCTGATAATATGTTGTAATGTTTCTTTGCAATGAGGAAGAAAGGGATCCATGGGGAAAGCTGACAAGAATTATTGAGAAGTGGACAGGGATGTATAGTCATATGAAACTTCAAAAATGGAAGAGGTAACATCTATGAGGGCAGTCTAGCTAGACCATTTACTCTCACATCAGAAAATTGTAATTTATGTTTTGTTTTGCATGTAGAACTTACAAACATGTTTAATTTAAGGGGAAACCAGGAGAGAACAGTAGGAAAGAGTCAGAAATGTAATGTTATAAAGTATAATGTTTTTTTCCCTCAGTATGTTCTGTTAAGTACATGTCAGTCAGAGGTAATGAAATAAATTCTTAAAGAAGGCAGTAGACAAAAAAGGTAACATAGGAGCTGAAAGAGATTGCTGGACACTTAAGATTTTATTATGGAATGTTAATGGATTTATTGATCCCAACGGAATATGCAGGGTACTAGCAATCATTAAGAGAAATAAGCCACATTTACACAAGTCAGATTACAGTTAAAATGAAATAGAATTTAGGGAAGGTAAATGTGCAAGCTACTAAGTGAGTAAGAAGAATGGAAGTAATCATCATAATAACAAAATGGTGCTCGTAAAGTAATTGAAGAAGAGAAATCTGACAAGGAGATGAGGTACATCTTGGAAACAATGTATAGAATGGCAAAACAAATGTGTATATATATATATATATATATATATATATATATATATATATATATGGGTACGTATCATTTCACCAACACCAAATGTGGAAAAAAATTGAAAAAAATTAAGGGTAATGCTGCTCAACGCCAGAAGTCTAAATATCAAGATGCAGGCTCTCGAAGCACTCCTCAGTATGGAGAACATCGATGTCTGTGCAGTAACTGAAACCTGGTTCAAGGCTCCTGAGAGCACCCCAGCGCTACCAGGCTATACCTTGTATCATGCTTTTCGGCCCCAAAACTCAGGCCAAACCAAACAGGGAGGGGGAGTGTCCATATTCATCAAGGACATCCACACCTCCAGGTTAGTGGCAACACATGAAGCATCAGAGACCATCCAGGTGCAACTAACCGTAGGCAAAACTGCTATACAACTGGTAGCATGTTACAGACCACCCTCCCAATCTCAGGAACCCCATTCAGCCTTCCTGAAGACATTGGAGGATATGAATGTCTCACCAAACACCATCATATTGGGAGACTTCAACTACCCTAACATAGACTGGGTGCATTATTCTAGCCCTAACACCCTAGCCCAAAGGTTCCTGGAATTCATAAATTCAAATGCAATGGAACAGCTAGTCACCTCTCCCACAAGGGGAGATAATATACTAGACCTGATCATCATAAACATGGGGACAAAATGCTCCACACCGGAAGTATACCCCTCACTAGTGAGATCTGACCACAAACTAATCACCCTGGATATACATATTCCACCTCCACCCCCAACACAAAAGACTACAGTGAAAAACTTCTCAAAAGCCGACTTTACACTTCTTAAGACTGAAATGGTATCCTTTAAGCCCACTGGGCCAGTGGAAACCACATCCCACAATGCTGAATCCTTCACAAATGCTTTCTACGGACATCTCCAAGAATGCATGGATCATGCAATCCCAAATAAAACCAAGACCCTCTCCACCAAGGGCAGGCATCCTGTCTGGTGGACCCCAGCCATAAACAAATTGTATAACAAAAGAAGGAAGCTACTGCATGACAGAGCAAAATCCCATAAAGAGAAGGCACCTCTGATCAGCACTACTAGAAAGCTACGTTCTCTCATAAAAACATCCAAGGCCAACTTTGAGAGAAAAATCGTGATGGACACTAAAGATAACCACAAGGCCTTCTTCTGCTATGTTAGAAACCTGGGCGGAAACCCTCAGATATGCTCAGAGTTAGTTCACAATGACAAAAAATACACTGAACCCGCAGATATTGCCAACATTCTGGCAGAAACGTTCAGTGCAAATTTCTCCCCTCCCTCACCCCCAAAAGAAGAAATACTTATCCCAGCTGAATGTAACCACCCTGTCATCTCAGATGTCCAGGTGAGAACCGCCCTCAGCAAAGCTAAAAACACAGCATCAATGGGACCTGACGGTATCCCGGGTTGCGTGCTATGTGAACTCCAAGAGGAGCTAAACCCGCACATAAAAATGCTATTTAACCTTAGCCTTACTACAGGATATGTACCTGAACACTGGCGTACAGCAACAGTGGTCCCACAAAGGAGGCACCTCTACAGACCCTGGTAACTACCGCCCTATAAGCTTAACCAGCCTGGTCTGCAAAGCTATGGAAAGAATCATTATGGAACTCATAAACAGAGACATTGGGGACCTACAGACACTTGATCCCGCCCAGTTCGGCTTTGTAAAGGGCAGATCCTGCCTTTTGAACGTGGTTGACTTTTTTGAAACAGTCACTAGAGCCATTGACGAGGGCAAAGCAGTCCATACAGTCTACCTGGACTTGGCTAAAGCTTTCGACACAATACCCCACTCAGGCATCATAGACAAGCTCAACAGCTTAAATGTAAATCCATATGTCACAAGATGGGTTGCAAACTGGCTAAAGGATAGAACCCATAAAGTCAAAATGTCAGACTCAAAGCCAGTCACAAGTGGTGTCCCATAGGGCTCTGTCCTGGGACCCCTCTTGTTCGGCATTTATTTCTCAGATGTGAAAGCAAACATGGGAGGGTTGTGGCTGACAAAGTTCGCAGATGACTGCAAACTAGGCACCATAGTCGATACACCAGCTGACAAATACATCCTACAGAAAGGCCTCACTGAAACGGACAACTGGTGCTGGAGTCATGGCCTTAAACTAAATGCCAAAAAATGTATAGTCATCCCCTTTGGGAAAAACAAAGTACCCACAAATTATCACATAGACAGTAACCCACTGAGTATGGAAAAAGTAATCAGAGACCTGGGGACCCAAGTCGATAGTGACCTCTCATTTGACACCCACGTTGCCAAAGTGGTTAGAAAGACTTTCTACCTTGCCCACCTCATCATGAAGGGATTCACATCCAGATCAAAGGAGGACATTGTACCCCTATACTCCTCCCTTATCAGGCCCATGATTGAGTACAATGCCCCATTTGGTATGTACCTCACCCGGCACTTGCAACAGCTGGAGAGACCCCAAAAGTGCCCCACCAAGAGGATCAAGGGTCTCCAACATATGTCATATGCTGCCAGACTAAAGAAACTCCAGCTCTATTCAGTAGCATACCGCCTACTCAGAGGTGATCTGTGCCTGACGTACAAGGCCATGTCCAATCAGGAATTGATGGACATGCTCCACCTCAAAAAATCCAAATCCATCAGAACCACAAGAGCTAAAGATTTAAACCTCAGCACAAATATGAATAGGACATGCTGGAGGGACAGATTCATAACCCAGAGGCTTCCCATACTCTGGAACAGAATCCCAGTTCATGTTAGGCAGAGCCCCTCACTGACTCTCTTCAAGAGAAATCTTGACGAGTGGATGGGAGATCGTAGGTTTACCCCGGGGGTCATCTCTGTGTCACTACTAGACAGAAGCACAGTAAACTAATTCTATTATGTAAGGGGGTCTTCACTGTGTCACTACTAGACAGAGGCACAGTATTCTAAATCTATTCTGTACACTTTTGTACCATTACATGGGGTGGCGAAAGCCACATCACTATGGCTAGGCTTATAAATGCCCCAGGGCAGATAGCCTAGTACTAAACTATGAAACCTAAAGTTCATTTCACCTAAAACTCATTTCACTGACAAGTAGTACAATAAGGCAAGTCAAAGGTATATGTCCTTTTCCCCACTGTAGTGAGATCCTGGTGTTAGTATATATAATTAGGGGGGAGGCGCAGCCCCCACATTGGGGGTGTGGGGGGCAAAGCCCCCCACTTACTTTGGTTTTATGGTGTCTGGTTTTGTTTTACATTATTTGGTAAAAGCCAACTAGGTAGGGGGTTATGCCCCCCACACCCCCCCCAATGTGGGAGGCTGCACCACCCACACCCCCCTTAATATATATACTAACACCAGGATCACACTACAGTGGGGAAAAGGACATATACCATTGACTTGCTTTAGAGTACTACTTGTCTGTGAAATGAGTTTTAGGAGAAATTACCTTTAGGTGATTTGGTCTTGGTGAAATGAGTTTAGGAGAAATGAGTTGTAGGTGAAGTGATACGTACCCATAGATATATATGTATATATATATGTATATATATATATATATATATATATATATATATATATATATATATATATATATATATGGGTCTGCTTCATTTCACCTAACTTCCAATTCACTGACTTTCATTTCACTGACCCCATTTCACTGAAATTTCATTTGACTGACACTTCATTTCACTGACAGTTCATTTGACTGACAAGTATTATTAGCAAGAAAATGGAATATGCCCCCTTCCCCACTGTAGTGCGACCCTGGAGTTCGAATATATAGTTGGGGGTGGGGCAGCCCCCACTTCATTCATATGATATTGTTAAGTTTTGATATAATATTGCTTAGGAAAAGAAAAGGAAGTCGGGGCCTTCCCGCCCCACACACCCCAACTATATATTCTAACTCCAGGGTCGCACTACAGTGGGGAAGGGGCATATTCCATTTTCTTGCTAATAATACTTGTCAGTCAAATGAACTGTCAGTGAAATGAAGTGTCAGTGAAATGAAATTTCAGTCATTTGGTCTCAGTCAAATGGGAGTCAGTGAATTGGAAGTTAGGTGAAATGAAGTAGACCCACATATATATATATATATATATATATATATATATATATATATATATATATATATATATATATATATATATATATAAATAAATATATATACTTCAGCTAACATATATTCTTCTAAGATCACAGCAGTAGGAAATAAGGAAAGTTGTAGGATAAATAATACTTTTTTCATTAAGATATGTTTTTGGAAGTGGAGAGTGAGCAAAGAGAACATTGATTCCTAAAAGCATTTGTAATAATATTTGGTTTTGTTACTGTAGCAGAAGTGACAGGGGTACGGAGTTATTCTCCCAGATATGGGAAATGGGTTCGGATGGATAAAATATATACAACCCCAGGACATATATATACACATTTGGATACTTAAAAATAATACATCTAATTATCCAGTTCAGATTTTACAGCTGTTCAAGTCTTAATTTAGTCAGGGAGACAAACACTCCAACTGCTGCCCCCCCCCCCCCCCCCACACACACACACACACACTTTTTTTCTGAACACATTGTTGAGGTCTGAGTAAAAGACTTTAAAAGAATGAGAGGATTATAAAATCTAAGGAATTACAGGAGGTTAGTAATAGGAAGTATTTAGTGGAGCAGACCCAGATTAACGATTTGCTAATGAAGTGTGTAAAAAACTGAGGGGCTTCCAGCCCAGACAGGTAGAATTTTATAAATAATTCTATATCATTGTAAATATTAATATGATCCACAGGCTTGTGTAAAAGATGTAAGAAAACTGTGTTGTGTTCTGAGCTTCAAAAATCTAACCACAGTGTACCCTGCTGGAAGAAAGCTGATGAGTAAAGCATTTTATGACTGTTTGATCTCAAGCTAGAAGACATGATGTCTGGGCTAGGAAATTCTTTCTATTGTTCTAAGACAGAGATAATTACTAGGTTTTACATGTAAAGTGTATTTTATTGCTGTGACTTCCTAGTAGGTGCAGATTACAAAAATGAAATGTTAAAATTTTAAGTTCTGTGAGCCTGGGAAACGGAAGTAGAAGTGTCAAGAATTATGTAATCTCAAATGACTCAGCAATAATGTGCATTATCAATTTAAGACTTTCTCAGAGAGAAAGATTTAGCATTTTGTATTTGTCTTCAGAGCTGACAACAACTTACCAGCACTCTGCCTTGTAAGTAGAATTTAGAACATAGTGTCTCTTAGAGACAGATAGGAATATAGCCAGATTAGTCTAGCTGTTTTATATATTTATGTCAGACTATTCTACAATATTGTTTGAAAGTATTTTCCTGTGATTTCTGAACTCTCTGTTAGCAATGTGTTGAATTGATGAGTATTGTCTTGTGTTTTAATTATTTATTATTAGATATTTTTAAACCTTTCAACTGTGGCTGTTTTGTGTAGAGATAATGTAAGCTGTCAGAGTACTTGCATGTATTTGGTGATACTGTATAGGCCACTCCAATAGCCTTAGCCCTGGGTTACACTTACTATTTGGATAACAGTAATAGCCCACAGTGGAATTGATCACCCTTTGGGAAGGGCCTTATAGTAGCTGATAAGTAGTGGTTGGTGGCAGTGATTTCTACCTTATAGTCTGGACAGGAGGGAGCATAGCTGAAGAACCTGTGCTAGCCTTCCCCAGGATCATCTGTGTGTTTGTATATAATTCATATCTCAAAGTGGGTGTGTGTCAGCTACTTGGGCAGGGATACAAAGCACTAGTTGGACAGAGAGAGTGCTGGAGGTTTTGGTTTGACCACTCGGCTGAGATCTGTACCCTGTAGCTGTGCCAGTGGGGTATCTTATTGGGGATCTGGAGAGAAAGGGAGAAACCAGCCCCAGACTGACTATGATCTCTAAGTGCTCTTAAGGGAAATTGTACTTTACTGTGTGTGTACTTGTTATCCTTCCCAATGTGCACACCCCTCACTGGTGCTAGTGGTGAGGACTGAGGCTCCTTGATTACTGGGCCAGTGCATGGGCATCACAAAGGGGACAGCTGCATAAAAAGAAAAAAAAATACAGCAACTAAGCAGAAATAAAATAATGCACACTTACAGTCAAGGAACATTACTTTGAAAATACAGGTAGAATGTTTTAGCAATCAGATTAAGATAACAGATGCCAGAAATTGGGATATCCAAAACAAATGACAGATTTCCAGAAGCATAATGAGATACTGGAAGATTATCAGACATTTAATCAGTTCTTTAAGTCACTATATGCTGTAGAAAAAAATTATAGTGGCATTAGATTAAATAGAGAAAAATAACACAGATGCACTAGTTCTTTACTTTAGTTTGTATTTCTGAATGAAAAAGCTAAATGTAATATGTGCTTCTAGCTGGGTCTGTGGTACTCTTACAGCCTGCAGTCATTTTACATTATAATAACAAGGCAAACATCTTTAACTGACATAATAGCTGTTGTGCTATCATTAGGCATTTATTGCTGCTTCTACTGATTGCTTTATAATATTTGCCTGATGGTTAAATCCCCTTCCGTATACCCTTACATTTACTTTTTGTCTTGTTTTTCCTCCTTTCCTCCTAGTCTTCCCCTTAACCACTAAGAAAAGAATAACTGAAATAATCAGTGCTTTTTTCTGACCTAAAGAGCCGTTACCAGGAATGGTCCCAGCACCAAACGGCAACCTACATACAAACATATGATAGTGACAAAGTATGTTAATAAGCTAACTGCCACTGTAATTTGAAAACTTTTGTAATTAGTTAAAATCAACGATTTAAACCTGTTTTTTTCTTAATGATTGTTTTGTGAAATATCCTGAATTTCAGGTGTAGCCCCACTCTGTTCGCTCCTTCCCATTCCCATTCCCACCCATACCTCATATCATTACCTTTATACCTATCCACCTATTTCCTCCCACACTCAAACTCCTCCCCTTCCTGTAGTAAAGCAAACTCCCACCATGTACTCCTAACATACTCTTATACATAACAGCGAATTTCTGCTAAATTCCTTTTTCCTTACAACTCATCCCACTATTTTTATCAACCTATATCTACCTCCTATCTCAAAATCTGAACACTGTAATAGCTATCATATCTGGCCACTTCTCCTAACTGTAATAGCTTTTCCATCTTCAACCATGACTGTCTCAGTCATTTCTGCTATACTCCAGCTTCCACTACTCATCTTACTCAATGTTACAACATCTCTCACACTCTTAATCCCTCTTCAGAAAGATCCCATCAACCCACACACACATACCTTCTCTTATCAACAATAGCCCATAGCTATCTCTGCATACATCTTTCCCATAAATACCCTACTCCCCAAAATAAAAATTCCTCCCTCCCACTCATTAACATAAAAAAGACTAAGTACCTTTACACCGACCCACTAAAAATGAAACTTCACTATTTCCCCATGACCCTACTCTTATCAGATGACATACATCCTAATCCAGGATCGAACACTAATTCTACCACCCCTCTAAATACCTCTCCCAAGTCTATCCACTCATCCATAACTAATAAACAAATCCCTTTTTATTTTATCAATACTCGAAACATCCTTAACAAAGTAAGCCAATTCCATGCATGGCTATTTCATCATACCCCAGATGTAATTTATGTAACTGAAACTTGGCTAAAACCTCAAATTCCTAATAAAGACATTCTCCCCATGGATACAATATACTTTGCCTAGACCGCCTAAACAAAAAAGGTGGTGGAGTTGCCATAGTTTACTCAAATAACCTCACTCTCTCCCATACTAAGCAAGCAATCCCCTCCTTTACACCTGCTGAAGTACTGGCAGCAAACCTTAAACTCAACGACTATACTACCATTACTGTCATTGCCATCTATATTCCACCAGGGGACAACATTCCCCTACTGGAAAGCATACTCTCATATCTCTCCCAAAACATCCATAATGAAACCATCCTCCTTGGGGGCATAAACATTAACTGGAAAATCTTTAGCAATCCTAACTCTCCACATCATATAAATCTATATGGATTTACACAACTAATCTCTCAACCTACCCATACTAATAACTCACATTCTCCAAGCTCTCTGATAGACTGTGTACGTGTTTCAAATCCCTGCAAATACCACAATCCAGAAACACTTCCCGACTCCTTGAGTGACCACTCACCAATAAAAGTGCTCAGATATACTCATTTCTCCAAATCACACAAGCTAATCACTTGCCATAAACTTTCCAACTTTAACCCTGAAACATTTAGAACTCTCCTCTCTAGAGTTAACTAAAACTTCCTCAACCAGCTTCCACTAGATGAAGCAGTTAAAGCCTTCAACTCAACTTTCCTTAACATCTTAAACTCATTAGCACCACTCAGAAAAGTTCAGATAAAAGCTAATATATCACCCTGGCTATCTAATACCATGTGAACCATTATGAAGGCCAGAGATAGAGCTTGGAAGATATGGGTACAATCTAAACTTCTTGCTGACCTGCAAAGGTATAAAGAACTTAGAAATCAAAACAAAAAACTCATCAACAAACACAAAAGGATTTCTACTATAACCCTCCAACATTAAAATCAGATCCCAAAAAATTCTGGAATGCCATAAACCAAATACTACATCCTGGTAACCCAACCACACCCAATCCTTGTCCAGACAGGTCACATGAAGAGACAGCCAACACCTTCAACACCTATTTTATTGAATCAATATCCAAATTATTTAACCCTAGCCCCAACCCCTTGAACACCAATACTCAGAACTCCCCTGAAAATTCTTCAACTACTAACTCTGAAAAGACCTTCTCCCTTAAACCTGTTCCCACTACCTATATTAAAACTCCACTCTCTAAGCTAAAACCATGCTCTGTATCTGCTGATAATACCCCTTCACATTTTCTTCAAATAGCAGTTAACTCCCTTGCTCTACCTGTATCTAGCCTAATAAATCACTCCATCTCTAAAACGTTCCATCAACCTGGAAAAAAATCTACACTCTTCCTATCCATAAAGGAGGTAACTCCTCAGAAATCTCTAATTTCAGACCTACTACTATCCTCTTCCCCTCTCTCTAAAGTTCTGGAGAAATGTATACACAAACAAGTTATGCAATATCTCATACAGGAAGAACTGCTCACTCCTACACAGCACGGCTTCTGACCCAAGCGTAGTACCACTACAGCTCTACTATCCTTCCTCAACACTATTACTCTAGCCAAAGATGATCATAAACTTATCTCTTGTCTATTCCTTGACCTCTCAAAGGCTTTTGACACCATCTCTCACTCTCTGCTACTAAACAAACTAACAGACCTTAACTTCTCCCCTGATACAGTTGAATGGTTCTCTAGCTACCTCACTGACAGAGTGCAGTCAGTGAGATGGCACACTCACTATCTACTCCCCTTCCAGTAAAAATGGGTGTCCCCCAAGGATCCATTCTTGGACCACTACTTTTTAATATCTTCACCAACCTACTCTATTCCTCTTATCCCCAGTCTACCATTGTCCAATATGCGGATGACTCTATAGTCATCACTATTGCCAACTCACCCTCTGAACTCTTATCAGCTACCCAGTCATCCTTTAACTCAGTTGAGACAAGGCTCTCAAAAAACAGCTCATCCTCAACCCTAAAAAAAAAAACAAAATTGCTACTCTTTCTTCTTAAAACTGTTAACCACATTAAATCTTCCTTCTCCATAGTGTCCCTAAATAATACTCCTATTGAAGTTGAATCCAGCACAAAACTACTTGGAGTTACCATCGATGACCAACTAAAATTTGATCTACACAAATAATTGTATCAGAAAAACCCATCAGAAGGTAGGACTCCTGTATAGAAATGAAAAATTCCTCACCACTGAAGCTAGGATTATTCTCTCACACAGTTACCTTCTACCTTGCTTAACATACTGTTCCCAAGTACTCACAAATCTCAACTCCTCTCTACTTACTAAACTAGAGTCAACTTATCACAAAACAGCTAGATTTGCAGCTCTACAAACCTATAAATCTCACCACTGCCCCTCCCTAAAATACCGTGACTGGCTTGAACTACCTCACCTGTTTCTCCAATCACAGCTCCAAATCATTCACTCCATTCTATATCCACCAGCTTTCTGTCCTGCTCTATCATCCCTGATCTCCCACTATTCCCCTACAAGACATCTCCAAAGCTTATCCCAAGACCTATTAAATGTCTACAAACCCAGGTCAAAATCTGGGTGCAGCACATATAGGTACCTCCCCTCTATTGCACGGAACAAACTCCCACTTGAAATCAGGACCCTCACACACCCCAAACAACTTAAATCAGCCATCAAAGAGTACTTTATAAGGAACTGGACCTGCCACTGTTCACACCCTCCCTGACCACATCCATCTTACGTAGTAACCTCTATCTCCATTACTCCTTGTTTCCCTCCCCAAAATCATCCTATCTCCCCTGCTCAACTTACTATTCCTTCCCCCCTAGCTACCTCTAAACTTGTTTCCTCATCTACAAATACCTTTGGAATTACTGTTACAGTTGATGTAACAATATAATACATAGTATTTATAATATACTTCCTAAACTTTTAACTTAACTTTACTATGCTTTTGCTGTTATCACCTTTTGTTGTTAGACTTATAAATTATTGTGACTAATGCACGTGTTTTTTTTTTTAACTTGCCTCTATTTATTTTATGTTTTGTTAAATTGTCTGTACTATTTTGAGCTTTTCTCCCAGGGCCTCTGCTGAAAAACGGCTTTAGCTCAGTCAGATATTCCCGATCAACAAATGTAAAATAAATAAATAAAAATAAAATAATAAAATAAATACTTAGACTGATTTGATATACCCAGAATAAGGAATAACCTGAAGAAATAATTGCCCCTATAACAATATGGGAAAATAAATTGCAAATCCAAAAATATGAAACAAGAATATCCTCTAAGGAATATAGTATAGCAGCAGAGCTCTGCAAGCCAGGTGGACAAATGTTAATAAAGATTTGGTGTGCCGTATTTAATCAAAGACTTCTAGAGGCAAAGATACCAACATTGTGGTGAAGGGCAGTGATTTCTATTATATCAAAAGCAGGGAAATACTCCACTAACCTTTTATTATACAGACCAATATCAGTCTGCAGCTATAATTATTTATTTGAATAACTGCAAACTGAATTGCTAAAATTGTACTGGGCTTGATACATTAGATCAGTGTGGATTTGGGTAGGGCAGAAACATATAGTTACTAAAACCATGTTGATACAAGAAGATGTAGAAAATATAAGGAGTTCATTATAAGTTGTAAGTTTGGATGCTGAAAGGACATTTCCAAACATTTGTTAGGAATAACTGGAAAAAAGCATGAAGAAATATGTGTTTCCTCATTTTTTTATTTCTCGTATCTTTTGGGCTTCTAATACTATGATGGGAATGGACACCATTTCAAAGTACGATTAAAGTTCATGAAATTAGTATTGTTTCAATCTTTGATGTCAGCCAAAAGTGCTCTTCGCAGCACCCACAATGTGCCCAGTAATGATTCCTTCTGTAATTTGTATGGGGTTGCATGGATTGGTAACATACCTAAATTCAATTGTAGATTCTTTTTTATAAGACCCATTGCTCCTACTACTATTGGAACTGTCTGGGTATCTTTCTTCCATATTGCTCTCGTTACTGCCTGCATATCCTGATATTTTATGACTTTGTGTCTCTCTCTCTCTCTCTCTATGCAAGACAATGTAGTCAATAGGTGCAGCAATTTCAGTGATCAATGCTACTCCTGTTTTCTTTTCTTGGACCATGTTATCCGGGTTTTCTAGCATCTATCCTTTGAATTGTTGGTAATGGGTGATCCCATGTGATATAAACTTCATCATTTTCTATGATGCTTTGTGGTTCACGTTTACAGTGTTTTTCAGCCACTTCAATGCCATAATGTTTGCAACAGTCTTGCCACATTATTATGCCTTTCAGTATACAGTCCTTCTGCCATTAGTATGTCACGACCAGCAACAAGGTGTGCAACTGTTTCCAATTTGGTTTTACAAAACCTACATTTGTCTGTTTCTCCCACATGTTCAATGGACTTTGTAAACCGGTGTGTATGTAGCCCACTGTCTTGGGCTGCCAGTATTTTCATCTCTTGGTTTGAATTCATCTCTCCTTAACCATTCCCACATTCATTCTTGATCAACATAAGGTTCTTCCAGAAGTTTTCTATGCTTGCAACTATATTTATGCTTTATCCACATTTCTTGCCTTCTCTTCTGGTCATTCACCTTATATTCTTTATTTTGTTTTTGGCACATTCAGTTGCTGCCTGATTTTTATCTATTTCTGTTTTGATTTCCATTCCTGCTTGATGCCGATATGCTTCTGCTAAATTAAGCAGTGAAGTTATCTTAGATTTATTCTCATGTTTCAAAACTTTCACTACATTTGGGTATTGTGAAGTCAGCAGATATGTGTGGAGTCCCACAATTGCAGATCTATACATGTAATCAATTTCAAGGAGGCCCATCCCTCCTTTGGAACGGGGAATATATAATCTTGGTATACACTGGTTTGTATAAATCATTTGATTAGCATGAAGCATCCTTCTTGTTTTCTTATCTAATTTATCCAACACATTTTGGGGCCAGTCAATCACTCCAAAACTGTAAGTTAGGACAGGAAGAGCAAATTGTTTTATAGCTTGGATTTTGTTCCTAGATGTCAGCTCTGTTTTCAGAACTAATTTAAGTCTTCTAAAGTATTCCTTACCAGGTTTTATTCATATTTGTTCATGTTTTATTGTTGATCCTTCATCAGTTCCCAAATATTTATACACTCTCTCTTGCTCCAGTTCTTTTATATTACAGTCTTGTCCCAAACTGATGTTTTCCTGGTGCTGCAGTTTTCCTGCTTTAAAGGTTACTTTTGCACACTTATCAAGACCAAATGACATTCTTATATAATCTAAAAAAGTTTTGATAACCTGCAGCTGTGATTTCAATTCTTTAGTTGATAAGCTATACAGTTTTAAATCATTGACAAAGAGAAGATAAGTCTTTACACTTTGTGGTTTTCTAGGAGCCAAATTGTAGCCATGACCTAAGCTGTTAAGTAAACAGCTTAATGGGTTAATGGCAAGGCAGAATAACAACGGTGACAGAGAGTCACCCTGGTATATCCCCCTTTGATTTTTATCCCTGGGATAATAATCTGTCCTTTATCATGGCTTAATTGCAAAGTGGTCTGCCACTGTTTCATGGTTACTGTAATGTAGTCAGTGTAGGATGTATCTTACACATTTTAAGCACTTTTTTATCCATGAATGTGGGATACTATCAAATGCTTTTTTATAGTCAATCCATGCCATACTTAAATTCTTCCCCTTTTTACAGTTCTCCAGTATTACTTTATTTAACAACAAATGATCCCTTGTTCCATATGACTTTTTTTTATTGCCCTTTTGTTCTACTGTCATAATTGAGTTTTCTTCTAAATGACTATAAACTCTGTCAGCATCAATTCCCACATATAGTTTATACATCGTTGGAAGGCAAGTTATTGGTCTATAATTTTTAGTGTAGCTTGCAGGTTTACTCTTAAGTAGAAGCATTGTTTTACCTGTTGTTAGCCAGGTCGGTGTCTGTTTGGGGTGTGCATAAAAATAGTTCTTACTCATAGCTAAATCTTCGTGCAAAGATGTTAATACTTTTAACAAAAAGTTAGGTACTGCATCTGGGCCTGGGTTTTCCAATTAGAGACTTTTCTTAACTTTGTTTCAATCTCTCTGACTGTTACTTAATCCCATTTCATATCCTGCACCTTTAAACTTCTTATTCTTTCTTTTACTTCTTCTATCCATTTAGCATCTTTATGTTCCACAGTATCTTCATAGATACTTCTCCAAAATGTATCTATTTCCTCTTTTTTGGTGGTTTTTCAATTCATTTTACCTTGTTTCCCAATTCTCTCTAAAACTTTTTTTTTGGGGGGGGGGGGGCATCGATTGCTTATTTTGTACTTTTCCTTTATATTTATCTGTGTATCTTCTAAGTTTTTTCCAGTGCAGAAATTTTAGTTTATTTGCGATAGATATGTCATGCACTAATACTGTGCATTGCTTTTATCACATCTATCTTTCTTATTATTTTTGTTGATCTATTCACTCTTCCATAGTCTTCTAACAGTGCCACTTCTTGTCTTAATTGCTTCATAGTTTTCTCTATTCAATACTTCCATGATGGTATTCAATTTCTACCCTTCCTTTCCCTCACTACCATGTGTTCTTGTGGTAGAACTTTATCAGTTATTAATTGAGCAGCACACTAATATATCCTGTTTACTTCTGTTATATAGCAAGGATCTCTATGGACAGTCCTAATTACTGCATTCATTTGTTTTATCAGACTTCTGACTCTTTGGGTTTTATCGACCTTCTGCAGTCTGTTTCTCTCATTGATCTTAATATATTATCTGTCTATGTCTATTAAATCAAGCAACTCTTCTCTTAGCTCATTTTCTTCCAAACTGAGGGCGCATCTCTTGTTTTCCATTTCCTGCAGGCATTCTATAGAAGGTTCTATAGCATCTTCCTGTGGCACCTTCTCTTCAATTTCATCCTGTGCCATCCATTGCTCTACATATATGGGAACTCACTGGCCCATCATGCCTCATCACTGACTGCATCAGAGTTTCCACAGTTTCCTGTTCCTTACCTTGCTGTCTAGCTTTAAGTGAATGTTTATACTGGTTTCCTGTGGAAGCCTCCAAAATATCTTGATACGGCACCTGACCAATTGCTTCCTTTTCCACTGGTTTCCCCTTAATTTGGATATTCACTGCTCTCTCCTGTTGTGGTGCTTTCTGCATTCGATTTTCTACACTGAATCCTTCGCTTTGTAGGTATGCTATAACCTCAGTTTCTATTTCTTTAACTTCTCCATTACTAATCTCCTTTTCTACTTTTCCTCTGTCTTCTTATTTTTTGTATTGTAACATTTTCCATATTCGGATTCCTTTGCCTGTATTTGTCTTCAAATATCTTTGGTGCTGCTCCTTTTGTATTGGTTGGTTTTGCTTTGTCCTTTGCATAAATATTACACCATATTAAATCTCTTTTTCTTTCCCATGCCCATGTTTCTTCTTCAGCTGTCTCCTGATCTTCCTGCTTCTCCTTACTTTGGGGACTCACTCCATCATGCTGTGGTGTAACCTGTGTTAGACCTTGTACACCAAATCCTTCACTTTGCAGACACTCTGTAACTTCAACTTCTATTTTTTAACTTCTACTTTACTAATCTTTTCTATGTTCTTTTCTGTGATATTTTTTTTTATTGTGAAATTTTCCATTTCCAGATGCCTTTGCCTGTATTTCTCTTCGAATATGTTTGGGGCTGCCTTCTTTATATTGATTAATTTGGCTTTCTCCCTTGCATAAATATTGTACCATATCAAATCTCTCTTTCTTTCCCCATGTCCATATTTCTTTTTTATACTTTTCCAATATCTCTAGGTTTTGTTATTTATACTGTCACACTTCCTCAGATGCTTCTTTTTCCAAACAGATCAACGTTTCTTGATCTATATACTGTTTTTCACAAATCTGCTGTATTAATGAATGCAAATGATCTGTTAGCTAAATTCCAGACTCTGTCTAGATATAAAATAAATAAGGGGAAGACAAAGATCCTGCAGGAATACAGACAATGTCCTCTCAAACAGCAGCTTAAGTCGGAGATGCATGGAGAGGGAAGTAAGGAATTGGGATCACATTTTCAGTCATGTCCAAAGCTAGGGAACTTTAGAAGACATTCCAGGAAAGGTTAAATCAGATATTTAGCAGATAAATTGAGTTAACAAAGAATACATTTTTGTTTACTTACTTTTAGGTCTCCTCCTAAGTGTAGCATTAAAAGAATTAACAAGGAAATAGAAGTCAAAAATAGTGCCATGTTGCAAGGAAATTATAGATGTACAAGATGATATAGGTGATTTGGAGTGAAAAGTTTGGGGAGGTAGAATGGGAGAATCATAATCAATAAATGACTTTTATGTTTGCAGTATATTTAGAGAAGAAAATGGACTGGAATGTAAAGGGTAAAGAAGTTACTGTATAGCAAGTTAATAATTAAACAATAAGATGCATACTTGAATGTAATGAATAACCACAGGCAAAAGGTTTAATATAGTTGTTAGAATAATACCTGATGTTTAATTGACTTTAAGTTACTTATCTTACATTTGTTAATCCTGTTTTTGCAAAATACTGGAAATACAGTATTCAATGGTTATTAAATAAAAGTAAAAAAGAACAATAATAATAGCAGGCATAATTATCAACAGACTTCTGAATCCAGGATGCTATGCAGCCCTTTGATATTCTGGGCATGCTGCATAGAGATTCTGCGGTAGTGTTGTCGCCTCACAGTTAGACGTTGCCCGTTCGATTCTCAGTTACAGCGTCTTCTGTGTGGCGACATGCGTGAATGGGCGTTCCTTCGATGAAGATTGTGCATTAGGCCCGGCAAGCCAGCACGTAAAAATCTACTGCCAATCATTAGCGGACCGGGGTTCCACTGTGGCGACCCCTAACTGGGAAAAGCCGAAAGATACACACACTGCATAGAGATTCTCAATTCTTTTTTATTATACCAGGCCAATAAAGTCTAGCAAAGATTTAAAACATTTAACATGAATCTTGGAAGAACTGTCAACAGAATCAGGGAATTACATTTTCTCTCAATCTAGTATTTTCAGGTTGTGGATCTAGGAGGGCTTCTGTACTTATCTGTTTTTTTTTTTTTTTTTTTTTTTTTTTTACTCCTCAAGCTTAGGATAATCTACATCTATTATTTGTCTTTGTTGACTAGGAAAATCTGATAGGGGCAATGTGTAAGATGCTCAAAGCATAAGTACAAACCCATAACATCCTCTTGCTCCTAGGGTCCATATATTGGATAAAATTGGATTATATTGGCTAGGCTTGTAAAGGCTTTTAAGCCATTAGCCTAGTAATCTCCTATGAACCTATGAGCAAAACCCACTTTCAGCTGAGGTCTGAGGAGAAAGCTCCATCAAAAGGTACATGTATACTTAACAATACTTAGTAACTTCATTATACATTTTCAGTGTACATTTACAGTTTGAGTGAAATTGTTACATAACCAAAATACAGTAAGCACTATTTTCATTGATGAGTAGTACTGTGTCAGTTTCTTGTATAAGTACTGTTTGTTTTAGTGAAACTTATTTGCTTCATTCCTTACAGATTTGAGTAATGTTGATTTATTGTAGTATAACTAAGATTTAGCAGTGATATCATGTGTTAGTATGATGTATTGGAAGTGTTTGGAGGAAAGGTATACTGATAGAGGCTGTTAGATTTGGTGGTAGAGATGAGAGTTGTGTGTAACAAGAAACTGATCCAAGATGTTGAGAGAACTATATAAAATTCAGCTGTGGAGGTAGGGGAGTCTTTTCTAAAGCAGCTCTTAAATGTCAAAGGTCCATTGGAGGTGGAAGGGTGAGACTTTTCTCCATATTATATAATTTTGTCATTCCTATCTGTCAGCACTGGGGTTAAAATCCTTACAAATGTTGCAAGCAGTTCCAAAATGTTGTTCTCCCAAACAATAAACACACGGGGAGCATTTGTCCTGAAGTGGTATTTTGTGTTCATTTTGCACTTTTTTAAATATTTCACTGTACATAATTAACAGACTAATAACTGGCAAACCAAAAACAACAAGCTAAGAATTAAGTGCAGAGCAGCAAAGCAGTTAACTAACATACAAATTAAGGTAAAAAAAAATGCCTAAAGCCTAGGGAGTAGGAGTAAATGATTGTGTAACTGACCAACATCCAGAACAAATAAGTGTTTTTATCTGAAACTTGAATCAGGAACAGAGGGAATGTATAATGATGCAATGTAAACTTGAATAAGAAGAGAACAAATATTTAGTACAAATACTCTAGATTTAGAAAGTAGCCTAGTGCTTTGTCTCAGAAGAGACTTGCTTTAGTTCACAGCAAATGAGATATGGAGCTGCAGGACTTTGAAGAACATTATTGTGGAGAGGTTAGGAGTATGGCAAAGTTTCAGATACTGAACTAATAGTACTGCTGTTAATGAGCCAAGAAAAAAGGGGAAAAGAAACTCCAACAGCAACCAAATAACCAAACCAGGAGTTTGGAAAAAGCAGTCGCCAACCACGAAGTAGTAATCCACAAAGTTTTATTAACGCTGACAACACACAATGCGTTTTCATCCTCAGACTTCATCAGATAACACAATCCACAAAAAGACACATGCTTATATAACTCCTCAGATTAAATAATTAACTAATTAACCAATAAAATACGGAGAAAACTATCCTGAAGGATTCGTGGGAATTCCTTCAGGGTTTAGATATGAACATGATTTATGACAACGTCATTTTCGTAACAGTGGATATTAAAGATCTATTCATCGTTATTCCTCAAGAAGAGGGGTTAGCTTGAAGCAGCTTTAGTGGATAAAACAAGAATTTCTAGTGATGACTTGCAGGTTATTTTAAATCTGATGGACATGGTTTTGAAAAATAATTTCATTTATTACAGTGGCGAATATTTTCACCAGATAAGGGGGGTAGCCATGGGCGCTAACTGTGCACCAACCTATGCTAACATCATTTTAGCCTGGTGGGAGAAACAATACATCTTTAATTCTAGATTCTGTGATTGTTGGGTTTTATACAGGCGCTTTTTGGATGATATTTGTATTTTTTGGAATGATTCCAAGGAAAAACTAGAATAATTTTTGGAGTATCTTAATACCACCACATCTTTTTTACATTTTACTAGTAATGTCTCTTTTGATAAGGTTGACTTTTTGGATGCGAGTATTATTAAATTTACTGGTGGTATTAAGTCAAAAGTCTTCAGAAAGGAGACATTCTCCAATTCGTATCTTCATTTTGAGAGTGCCCACCCTTTTTCACAGAGAAAAAGTATTTTCAAAGGACAATTGGTTAGGGCTAGTAGGCTCACCTGTCTAGATGATGACTGATGAAGAATGTCTTTTTCTAAGAAAACTTTTTCTAGAAAGGGGTTACCCAGATGAATTATTGAATGATGCCATTTTATACATTAAAAGTCAAAGGGCGTCAAGATTTAGGCCTTTGTTGGGTAACAGTATTGAGTCAAACTCTAACAATGTTAATATTAAGGATGATAAGTTTCTTAGGGTATTCACCTTGGAATAGAATAGTGATTCATCCCGAAACCTCGACACGGCTATTAATAGGACGTGCTGGAGGGATAGATTCATCACCCAAAGACTCCCTATGCTGTGGAACAAAATCCCGGTACATGTGAGGCAGAGCACCTCGCTGGCCTTGTTCAAGAGAAATCTTGACCAATGGATGGGAGATCGCAGATATACCCCAGGGATTACCTCAGTGTCACTGCTCGACAGAGGCACAGCAAAATAATGGGTATAGTTCCCCATACTAAAGGGGTGGCGTAAGCCACAAAACGATGGGCTAGGCTTGTAAATGCCCTCGGGCAGATAGCCTAGTATGAACCTATGAACCTATTCACATCGGGTAATAGAGTTAGTTAAAAAGGAATGGGACAGGTTCACCTCTCTCACTGATTTAAAGGACATGCAACATAAGCCTTTAAATACTGTTTTTAAAAAAAGGATATAATTTAAAGGAATTAATGGAAAAAAGGAAGCCTGTTCAAAAGGCCAGGAGGCCAGGTACCTACAAATGTGGGGCATGTGCACAGTGTATACACATAATAAATACTGACAAGGTGTGTATCAAAAGTAGGAAAAAATATGTTCATAGTACATGTCACAGTAATTGTAACTCCAGTGGGTTGGCATAGCTGGTATCCTGTGAGGCATGTTGTGCCTTTTATATAGGGAAGACTGAAAGATGCGGATTTATGAACATTTTTATGATATAAGTAAAAATAATTATAAGAATGCCCTGTATAAACATACACAGGAATGTGCCAAAGCAACTTTTTTTGTTTTTTGTACTGGAGGTTGTTCCCAAAGACATTAGGGGGGACTTGTGGGAAACCAGTCTTGAATATAGGGAGCTATATTGGCAGGTATTTTTGGATGCAGGAAGGCACCCTGCTCTGAATGAAAGTATTTCACTTGCACCATTATTAAAACTAAGAGCAGCCAAATTATAAAGGCTTTTTCCTGTTATCAGCCACTAGAGGGTAGCATTGCACATGTTTTTACATATTTATTCTTTTAACTGTGTTAAAAGGTGAAATTTTACAATACATTTATATATATATATATATATATATTTACATACATTTATCATATATTATACATACACATATTTATTAATTTGATATTTAATGTTAAACAGTTTTTTAAATGTGGTTTTTATATTATGTTTTTAAGTTGTATTTGTCCTTGCATATGTATTCCATTAATTGATGCAAAGGTTTTATTGGTTAATTAGTTCATTATTTAATATGAGGAGTTAAATAAGCATGTGTATTTTTGTGGATTGTGTTATCTGATGAAGTCTGAGGACGAAAACGCATTGTGTGTTGTCAGCGTTAATAAAACTTTGCGGATTACTACTTTGTAGTTGGCGACTGCTTTCTCCAAACTCCTGGCTTGGTTATTTGGACTGCTGTTAATGAGGACGAACCACCATATACCAGATCATTAGTTACAATAAATTAATTAATAAGAGAGAAATGATAAAACCAGAGAGTTGCTCAACTTCTGATTTTAGGTGTTCCATTACCAGTATAAAAGGGGGAAAATGAGTAGATCTCTCCTTGCTGTTGCTAGTGTTGTGGAGTGGAGAAAGGGAGAGAGATGTCAAAAACCTCCACACACCTAACTGAACATAATAAAATCGACAATGTGAAGATACTCCAGGAGCAACTCTGACAACATATCTAGTACCTAGGAATTTCATTTTCCTGAGTTTCATTCAGGTATTCCCAATCAAGTGTTGCTCTTGCTATATATATATATATATATATATATATATATATATATATATATATATATATTATATATATATATATATGTGTATATATATATATTTTTTCATGATACCAACATCTTTCATACATATATAGCAAGGATCCTAAATATGATTTTTTTTTTTTTTTTTTGCATCCAGCATTAATACATTTAAATGATCTCATATTTAGTCCACTCCTTGGCTGGACAGTAATGAGGCATAAGGCAGATTAAAAAAACTAGGCCAATGTCTGCTACATTGTGACTAAAGATTATATTTAAATGCTAGATGTTCTTCACAGTCCCACAATACATGAAATCATTTGCCTAGTATTCCTACAGAACATCTCCAAGATTAAGCCATGCCTGGAAATAAACTAATTTATGGTTTGCCTATGCATTTAAGTATCACAATTCTCTGGGTCACCATTTTCTGAAAGTCAAAAATGCTAAGCCAAAAACCCTAAAAAACACGCAAAAAATATTTTTGTGGATGGCTACCGCCTGCACCCCTATATTCCCCTAAATTATATAGATCAACTCCGCAATCATACTATAGTAGTGAAGAGGGAAAATACCCTGAAGAGTGCTCCAACAGCTTGCACAGTTCAACACAATGGGTGAAAAGTACAGTTGTGGAAGTATATTTACCATAACAGTAGATGATCTAATAGGTCACTGTTGCTGTAGCCTAAGCTATCTGGGTCCTATCCCAACTGAGAGGCTAGATTTCAAAGCTAAAGGGCATCCTCCATACACATTAACTGCCTAGAGTTCAAGGGGCGCTCCAAAGAAAAGAACAGTTAGAGTACTAAAAATAATAAGAATCAGGGTATGATGGGTTTTATCATCCTGGGAGAAAATGGCACTTTGGAGCATGTCTGGTGAAGATTCCAGATTTTTTTTATCACGGGAACTGTGAGGGAGGAGAAGCAATGGTATCTGTTATAAAAAGAACCCTCCCTAGCAGATGTTGATGGCCAGACCTGCAGGGCACCCTTAGGTTGTGCGGTGGCCCCAGTCTTATCAGATGAGGTCCACAGAATAGTAGTTGCCTGGTAGACCCAGCAATGGATGTGGGGCACTGGGAAGAGAGCTATAGAATGATGCATAGGGGAGAAAAAGCCACACAAAATATTTTTATTGACCAAGAAAAGGAGGCAAGAGACCTGAAAGGAACAATACAAGGAAATATAACAAAAGGTAAACTATGTACACTAGGGTATATACATCCTCACCCTGGCAATACAAAAAGAAAATGCTCAAAGGAAGGGGCTGGGGGAGCAGCTACTGCAACAGTGATCTATTAGAACATCTGCTGTCATGATAAGTTTACTGAAACAACTATACTATGTTCAGCATTAGATGAGTGTTGCAGGAGCCTAAACTATTTGAGTTAATCACCATAGAAATTAGGAAGGGAGAAAGAGGAGAAATAAACCAAGAATTCAGGACCTTCTGGAGAATAGTCCTAACAAAGCCTGTTCTGGATATGGAAAATGAATCCAGTTTGAAGTGCTTTGTAAAAGTATATACAGAGGTCAAAGTTGCTGCCTCTAGAATAGTTCTCGAGTCCACCTCTTTACAGAAAGCCACCGAAGAAGGTAAAGAGGGGAATAGGCCCTAAGCCTGTCTGGAAGTAGCTTACTACATTGAGTATAACAAAAAGCAGTAGTATGAAAAAGCATCTAGATGTGGTCTGCTTTTATACTGGTTGTCCTTTCCTCTTATCCTCACAGGAGACAAACAGCTGGTCAGCTTTCCTGAAGGCATGAATTTTGTCTAGGTAGTATTTGCACAGCATGTTGACATCTAGAATATGAAATATCTTTTCTCCCTTGTGTTGGTGTTCAGGAGAGAAAACAGCAAGATAGATGGTTTGGCTCAAGGTGAACTCTGGGACCACTTTAGGCATAACAAGAAGGGTTAGTTCTCAAAGAAACCCTGTCATTGTGAAAAATGAAACAGGGCTGACTCACCTTAAGTACATATAATTCAGGTAGCAGTGAGTAAAACAGTCTTCCATGCTAAGAATGTCATTTCAATCAGATATGTTTGTTCAAGTGGAAGAGTAAACTTTTCAACTCACAAAATTAAAATCCCAAAGAGGAGCCACCTGTTTTTAGGTAGATGGATATGCAACGCATCTTTCAAAAACTGACTGGAAGAAGGTCAGAAAGGGGATCTAAGGGTAGCCAAGCAGACATGGACAATGATGAACCCTGACAGAGGAATAAGAGAGGTCATAGGATAATAACAATCACAGATTATCAAGAAACAGAAGCAGCCAGGCCTGAAAAGGGTTCTGGGTCTTGGACTGGCGTCCACTAAAAATGTTTTCCACTTCCACAAAATATGATTTCTTATAAGCAAGTTTTTTTTTTAGCCTCCTTCAAGACCTGTCGGACCTCCTCAGCAAAAAAGGTACCTAAAATGTGCCAAAATTCTATCACACAGGCAGTCAGTTGAAGAGTTTAAAGGTTGGGTTTCAAACTTACTGTCTTGTGTGAGAAAATCCAGTCTGTGGGGAAGCCTAAAGTAATTGCCCTTGGCCAGGAAGAAGGGAGAACCACTGTTGCTTGGACCAAAAGGGAATTACCACTACAATTTTTGGGAAATCCATCTGGATCTTTAGAATATCCCTGGATATCAGAGGAAAGGGTAGAAAAGCGTAGAGGAACATTCCCATTTATGGGAAAGGGAAGGCATCAGCCTTCCTGCCTGTTTGCAAGGAATCCCTGAGCAGAATTTCTTTAGTTGTCTGCGCTGAAATATGTGCTAAATGCAGTTGGATCAAATCTTGGTAGACCCCATTAGTGAGGATTTGTTCTGGTCTTGTTTAGTTTGTCTGCAATCAAGTTTTGCTCTGAAAAAAATGTATGAAGCCTGAGGAGTCAAAGCTGAGCTGATTTGTTATCTCCCTGACTATCATAGAAAGTCTGCAAAGAGGGTGATATCTTGTATCCTATCCCTGTTTATGTATGCACCACATCACTGTGGTGTTTTCTGTATAACCATGCAGAGGTCCTGGGGACCAGAGACAATTTAAGACTTTCAAAGAGTTTAACAGTGCCATGATCTCTCTCTAAATTTTATATGCTGGTGTCTGGTCATGTAGGGTCCACAGACCTTGCAGTTTCACCCCTTTAGAAACTGCTTCCTGTGCTAGGTCTGATACATCTGTAGTGAGAAAACTAGAGAGGAGTCAGAAGGAAGAATATGAGACCTGAATTGCAAGTTATCTGGACTCACCACCAGAGAATCTCCTTCCTTACAAATACCAAAACAAGGATCTGAAAAAAAAAAAAAGGTGAACATGCTGAATCCAAACTGACCTGAGGTTCTTGTGGATTTTTCTTATTTGGTGCCGGACTAGGGGAAGCATAAAAATGAAGCATGAGCATCACTGATGGCATGTACCCCCCAAATCCTGAGAAATTGCCTTTCAGATCCTTAGCTTGAACTGGAAAAAGTCAGGAGCTATTGCAATAGCTCTACTTTATCTGGAAATAAGGCTCTTTCCAAGGAAGAATCTAACAGACATCCCAAAAAAAAAAAACAATTCTGTAAGAAGAGATGAGACATATTTTTATAAGCTGATTTGAAAATTCATACTGAGAAGAAGATTCTGAAAAGTTGCTAAAGACTCTTAACAACTGGAAAATAGTCTGTAAAGATATTATAATCATCCAAATATTGAAAAGTGTGAATGCGTTGAAGTCTGTAGTAAGCAATTAATGAAGCCACTTTGTGAATACCTTGGTGCATTAGAAAGTCCAAGTGTTAAAAAAGAAAACCGATTATTTTAAATATTTTCTTTGTCTGGCTAACATTAAGTCTGAACTGCTGGCCAGTGGCAATGTGATGGCATCATTTAAGTCTAGCTTCACTATGAAAGCTAGTGAAGGGAGCAGAGGCAAAAGGGACTGAAGGGATAGCATTTTGGACTTTGGAATCTTGACCATAAAATTAAGGAAGGAAAGGTCTAACATAGACCACCAGGATCCTAGCCTGTTTGGTACCAGACACCATCTTGAATAAAGGTCATTGCCTATCTGGCAAGAAGGTATTGATTCTATTACTCCATGTGAAAATGTGTGATGCAGAACTGGAGCAAACCAGGAGACCTGGTTTACTGGGCAAGTAGGTCTCCCCTAAGAAGGAAGGAAGGAGTGGCTCCCATTGCCACGTGTACCTCTACTGAACTATACTTAGGACCTGTTTATCTGAAACAATCTGTTACTACAGGGGAAGATGAAGCCTTAGAAAGATGGAGGATTTGCCTGGATGGGAGGGGGCAGCCTGATCATAGAAAAATAGTCATTCTGACTGGGAGGACTGTCCTTGCTCTTTAGAGGCTTTTCCTTTCTTTCTGGAGCCTCCTTGACTTTTTCTTAATTGTTTAATGACTCCTTGCCGTTTGAATTGACTATTGAAAAAGGGAGCTGAGGAGAAAGGGAAATTTCTAAATTCTATAAAAAAAGGAGGGTTAAAATTTTGAGTCACTCCTTGAATCAACTTTCTCCTTTCATCACACTTCTTGAACACCTCAGCTGTGGGAGGGCCACATAGAGATTCCTTGTTTAAGACAGAATTTAAAATTTCAGTTTTAGCATCCTCAGGAAGGTTTTGAGAATGAAGCCAAGCAAATCTTCTCATTATGGATCCAGAAGCAGCAGGTCTGGAGGAAGAAGAGCAGCATCACAAGCACACGTTAAAACATGTTTAATAACATGAGAAACAGGTATTAAAGAGGCATTCAGAGATTCCCCGACTTATCAAAAGCTTTCCCATTCCTTGTCAAAGGGAATGGGATTAGCAGCACCAATCTGGTTAGCAGAAGCCGTTTTGGATAAGGATATCACTGCTGTCTCTGCTTTAGGATTAGAATTTAAATATGCGAGTCCGAGATACCCAGTATAACCTCTCAGATTCCTGGGAGTGGAAAGTTGATTGTCAGGCAAACTAGAATTATTGAGAAAATATCATCTAAAGCAGACAAAACAAGAGAAATAGCTGCAGACTTAGGCATATCCAGCTGTAACAGATCATAATACATTTTTCTGGGGAATAGGAATTTCATTCTTCTCCCAATGAAAAAAAAAACTCTTTCATCTTGGATAAAATTTCAGTAAAAAGATAAATCCTCAAGAGGGAAATCTAAAGCCATGCATTCCTAGAATTACAAAGTGCAACTAGAAATCAAAGATGGAAAGAGAAACAGAAAGAGAAAAAACTATTTTTCTTTTCTTACCTGAAGACGAAGTAGGCGGGAAAGATATAGAAATTAGTTCCTCTACAAATCCCAGCCAGTCTTCCCTATTCATAGAAATAGAAACAGGAGAAGGCAAGATTTTTTCAGTATGTTCACTTTTTCTGGGGAACTCCCTGGACATGACCAACCCTTAGTAGGCACACTCAACTCAGATTTGGGTTCTCTAACACAGCTGAGTGAATGACTCTCACACGCTCCTTCCCCTAAAACTGACAAGAGTGGTTCTTCCTTGCCTGCCAGGAAGATCCCTGCAGCTGCAGAGGGCATGACTATCCCCCATTCCTTGGTGGCTGTAAGTGAAACACCAGAAGTACTAGGACAAAGTAATGAGCAGTCTACTGCTTCACAAGCCGTCATAGCAGCCTCACTTACCAGTGGCTGAGGCACAACAGGGGCCAGCCTGATACCCAAAGACTCCCTGACAACTTCTTGTGGGATATAAAACTGAGGAGATTGGTATCAAGCTACTCCATACATTAAGCCAAGAATGAGACCTCATAGACAGATAGCAGAGCCTAAACTAGTCAGTGAAAGGTAAGTTAGAGAGCAAGTGGTTCTGGAGTAAGTAAATCAGTCTCCCACAAGCACAATATCCATACCCTGACACAAAATCCAACAAAACCTTTACAAATAAATTCATAAAAAATAGAAACTTTTATACAAAAAGTTCACTTAAGCATATACACACCAAAACTCAGTTAGAAAAGCAAAAATAATCCAAAAACATGTAGTTTCCTAATAAAAATAACATTTTAGTAAGAAAAGCACAAGCTTTCCCCTCAAAAAATGAAAATAGTGGGAGTCTTTCCCCAACAGGGGATTTATCTGCCCAGTCTTGAAGGATCACTAGCAGACTGTACAGTAGTTTCATGGGGCTCACCAAAGTTGGGCACTTTGGCATAAGAAAGCTCTGATTATATTGGCACTTTTATTGTACCTTTGAACTCCCCTAAAGCTCTGGACACTTATGGCATGTGAAGGGTTTCCTTTAGCTTTGAAAGCTGGATGGTCAGTGGGGGCAGGACTGAAATAGCTTAGGCCACTGCAATACTGACCTAATGTACATCTCACTGCAGCATTTAATTTTCAAAATAAAACTCATTTGAAAACTCATTGGCCACTTGTAGCTAAGCCCTAATTTATTAGTCATATAAATGTACTCATGGAGGCCTTTTGGTGGGGGGAGCATAATTTCCTGGATTTTGTGTCATGTTTTTAGAATGGCAGCAGGGCCAATGTTCTTTTGGCTACTTAATACCTAAATGCCTTAATCATGCCCTTCTAGAACAGGGCTGCACCTTGTGTTCTGAGAAGAAATTGGAAGTCTATAAAAGTTACTAACCAGATGTTTCCTCAGGAGGACTTTCTCCTTGAGGGTCTGACAAAAACAGACTTCGTTAGCAGCCACATACACTGAGTCAGTAACCCACTTCAGTCACCCCCATATGTTTTTAAGACGCCTAAGTGACCCCGGGAAATGCCAATTCTCCTCCTACCTGACATCATTTTAAAAAAGGACTGACATGCTCTTTATCCATTTTAGCAATTCTGGGTACAGGCCAACTCCCACATCTGATAGGACTAATCTCATTAATCCAATCCTCGATACTTTTTTTTTTTTTTTTTTACCAAAGATTGAAGTTACATTGTTCACCACATATGTAACTGTAGGGGGTTAAACTTAATGATCTTGTAGAGCTAGTTAATGCATTTAAGTATCTATCTCCTGATTTCTTCCTTGTACTGGAATTTATATAAAACTTTGTACTATCCCCTTATAGTCTTTTAAAAAAGGGACATCTATTATGTCACTAAGTGCCTGCATCTCTCTCCATTTGCTCTCCCCTTGGACAGTGAAATGCTATTAATACTGAAATAGTTGAATCGTCTCTGATATCCTAAGCAGAAATGCCGCTTTAAAAATGTTGCTCCGCCAAGTGGAAGCAAAACAGAAGAAAAAGATAAAAGGTAGTACTTCTGGCACAGTTTTTCAACAGTTTCCTATATTGTGACTATGAATTGGAAAGATTCAGATAGGAATTGTATGGAGAACTAGAAACTGGCATCAGATTGCTCCAGAATTACCTTGGATGTATTAGTGCTAGGGGTACAGGTGGTTAATACCAGAACAGGTGATTTTGTAACAAAGAAACTGGAAATACAGAAGTAGATGATGTGATGATGCACTGTCACTACAAGAGAATGGGAGTACAGATCCTTAAAAACAGGTAAAACAGAACTAGTAAGAGAAAAAACAAGTTGATATGGAAGACAGGGCATGCAGAAAAATGTATATGTTGCTGGAGGTTGAAGGTGTAGAAGGTATTGCTTCCTGCCTGTCTGATTGGACAGCGAGTGTCTGTGTGGGACCTTCCTGATTGGTCTGGTTCCTAATCAAAGCATCTATCAGAAAATGGCTACAAGTATCCTACATTCCCCCTGCATCATCTAGGTCAAGACTCTTGATCATCAAATAGCCTGTTGCCAGCTACTCATTTTGGGATTAGTACTACTGTTTTGCTTCTGGTGAGAGAAGAAGCAAAGGGACATTGTTATCCAGCAACGTGAGGCTGTGGTGAGACCAGCACTTGTAGTAGACATTTAAGTGAACCCCCACTATTCATCATTCTTAATTTTTCAGCAAGTGCTGCTTGATTAGCTGCTGTCTAAACTAACTTCAGAATATGTCCCTAAGCACTTCATCCATAAATTGTCATGGTCTACTTTAATAGTTTTCCTGTGCCCTGTATAGATGCAGACACCTTCAATTGATATTTTTCCTGTAAAAGCACTCTTGAAATTTCATCAGTACCTAGTTGCACACAGGGCAACTAGTTTGCAATGACAAGCACTGCCCCCAGAGTTGCAAACCAGATAATCTCAACTTGGCTTTATATTCTCACACAACTATCTAATCATTAATAAGGGGTCTGATGCATGGATATGAACTTCCCCACTAGCTCTGTTACTAGCCTGGTGGAAATGGGCATCCTGAGGCAATGTAGAAATTGCCTCATGTTTACTGACAACCAGTTAATTCTAAAACAAACTGATAAGGTATGTGAGAGATGTATTTATGCAATGTCACTGGAGGCAAAGCTCTGACATAAAAGTACTCCTAATGTCAATCAGGTTCTCAGTAGTACATACGCTGCACTCATCACACATATAGACCCACATATGAAACCTTCCTAAACCCCAAAGACCTCCTAGACAAAGTACACATAACAAATTCCCTGAACAGCCCTAAATGCACTCCTTCAAAACAACACATGCAGTCATATGTCATGGAGCCTCTACTTCTAAGTCCATAAGGCAAGCCATAACACAACCCAACATTCTGGTCATTGGAGACTCCTTTGTGAGATATATTGATGTCCCTCTCACCAGGCTAAGGAGAAAGTCATGGTCAGTTGCTTATCAGGGTGACAGGATTTACCATATTAACAACTACTTTGCAGTGTGTGGCAAACCACTTTGTAGTTAAGCCACAATAAAGTACAAATTATTATTCCAGGGGTAAAAATTAAAAGGGGGGTATTGCAGGATGACTCTCTGTCACCACTGTCTTTTGTCTTGCCCTTAACCTATTAAGCTGTCTACTTAACAGATTAGATCATGGCTACAATTTGGCTCCCAGGAAACAACAACTTGTAAAGACTCCTCATCTTCTTCTTGTATATGATTTAAAATTGTATAGCTCATCAGATAAGGAACTGAAAACACAACTGCAAGTGGTCAAAACTTTTTCAGATGATATAAGAATGTCATTTGGTATTGAAAAATATGCAAAAGCAACCTTTAAACTGGGAAAGCTACAACACCAAGAAAACATCAGTTTGGGACAGGAATGTGATATAAAAGAACTTGAGCATGAGGAAGTGTATAAATATTTGGGAACTGATGAAGGACCAACAATAAAACATGAACAAATCTGAATAAAACGTAGTAAGGAATATTTTAGAAGACTTAAATTAATACTGAAAACAGTGTTGACATATAGGAACAAAGTCCAAGCTATAAACCAATTTGCTGTTCTTGTCCTTACTTAAAGTTTTGGAGTGGTTGACTGGCCCAAAAGGTGTTGGATAGGTTGGACAGGAAAACAAGAAGGATGCTTCATGCTCATCAAATGATATCTTTGCATATCAAGACTATATATTCCCCATTCTGAAGATGGTATGGGCCTCCTTGAAACTGATCACATGTATACATCTGCAATCATGGAACTGCATACATATATGCTGACCTCACAAGACTGAAATGCAGTGAAAGTTCTGAAACATGAGAAGAATACGTCTACGATGACTTCCCTGCTTAGTTTAGCAAAAGCTTATCAGTGTCAAGGGGAGTGGAAATCAAACAAAAAGCAAATAAAAATGAGGCAGCAACTGAATGTGCCAAAAACAAGAGAAAGACTATAAGATGAAGGATCAGATGAGAAGGCAAGAAATGTGGAAAATGCATAAATATAGTTGCAAGTATAGAAACCTATTGGAACAACCTCATGTTGATCTGGATCGAATGCAAGAATGGTTAAGGAGAGGTGAATTTAAATGAAAAGATGAAAGGTTAATACTGGCGGCCTAAGATAGTGGACTATTTACACATTGGTTTACAAAGTCCATTGAATATGTGGGAGAAACAGACACATATAGGTTTTGTAAAACAGAACTAGAAATACACATCTTGTTGCTGGTTGTGATATTGTAATGGCAGAAGCACGGTACACTGAGAAGCATAATAATGTGGCAAGACTGATACATTGAGGATTGTGCAAACTTTATAATACTGAAGTATCTGAAAAACACTGGAAACATGAGCCACAAAGTATTATAGAAAATTATGAAGTTTAAATCACAGGGGATCACCCTTTACCAACAGTTCAAACACAGAAGTGAGAAAACCAGATATAGTAGTTCATGAAAAGAAGACAAAAGTAGCATGGTTCATTGAAATTGCTACACCCAGTGACAACAGTGTCTTACAGAGAGACACAAAGTCTTAAAATACCAGGATTTGCAGAGAGAAATGAGGGCAATGTGGAAGAAGGATACCCAGACACTTCCAATAGTAGTTGGAGCAACAGGTCTCATAAAAAAGAATTTACAGTTTTTAGATATGTTATCGGTACATGTAACTCATATGAATTGCAGAAGGAGTCATTACTGGGCACATTGCTGGTGCTGCAAAGAGCACTTCTGGCTAATATCAAAGAATGAAACAATACTAATTTTATGAACTTTAATCATACTTTGACTTGGGAACGGGGTCTATTCTCATCACGGTATTAGAAACACAAAAGACTTGGAAAAATTAAAACAGGCAACACAACATTCTGGTCATTGGAGACTCCACTGTGACAAACATCAATGTCCCTCTCACCAGGGTGAATAAGGAGAAAGTCACACTCAGTTGCTTAACAGGCTGCCAGGATCCACCACATTACACACTCACTATCATTGGACCAGAAGTACCAGTATGACTGTCATAAATGACCTGAGACATACCTCTCTGGACTATATGAAGAGAGACATCATAGAGCTCTCAGAATATGAACCCAGGCTGGCATGAGCCAAGCATTAATTAGCAGTCTACCTTCTCCAAGGATGATTCCATGATACAAACAGAAGATGACTGACTTTAATAATTGGCTTAGTTTCTGGTGTCATTCTAAGGGGGTGCAATATATGTCAGCATGGAAGGAATTGTCAACAGATCATGCTACTTTGCCAGGAATGGTCTGAACCTCTCTCCTCTAGGTTTTTGAATATTAGCTAAAACATTGTCCTTTCACATAGTGCCTTTTATTAGGCAAAGCCAAATTGCAAATACTTCTAACATACCAAATCAAAACCTAGAAAATGTAAAGGTGTTACAGCTCAATGCTAGGTGTCTAAACAACAATATCTACTCCATACAAGCTCTACTCACCCTAGAGAATGCCAACATGTGTGCAGTCACTGAGACATGGCTTAAAGCCACAGGGAGCACCCCAGCAATGATATGTACATAACTGGGCACATCCACCAGTTGGAATGTCCACAGTGGTTTTCCTCATTAAAATAATGCAGTGTGTAAGTAATGTATCTTATGCAGACTGCCTCAAAGCCCTATCCTTGTATTCTGTCTCCTACATGCTGTTGAGGGAGAGCTATGCTGGCATACAAGCCATTGCCAGACCCCACACTGATGGACCTACCTGCATATCTACAAAACAAACAGCAACAGAATAAAATTTTCTAAAGACTTGTATCTTGCCTGTGACATAAATAGGTTCTGCTGGAAAGACAGGTATAAACCCCAGGGGCTACCCCTTCTCTGGAACAGGCTTCCCATCCATGTGAAGCAGAGTTCCTCCCAAACCCAAGCATGGGGAACAGGAAATTATCCTGACTTGGTGCCATGTCTGTAATGGATAGAAGCCAGCCTATAAAGGATTCATCTCCCAGGCCCTTACTTGTAAATGTTTCATCTCCCAAGTCCCTGCTTACAATTACCAAGGGTACCAGAACTTGTCAGGGATTTGGGATGCATGGTCAGACTTAAAAAGGCCCCACTGGTCATCAACATAGTACACACCTATGAACCTATAAAGAGGATGGAAGGGAATGACCATGCTTTTTCTGTCCAAAATAACTTGGTGCTGTGGACAGGTCTTCCAGAAAACAATGTCTGAATCAAAACAGGCCATAGACTGTTTATGTAATGTGCTGTTTGGAAGTAGCCCTGACATATCCTTGAAAGGCTAGAGACTGAGGGAATGTTATCCTCTGTGTGGAAGTGAGAAAATGTGTCAAGTGGGAAATCATATATTCATTGACAAATGATTTTTCATCACGGGCCAGGCAGAGGAGGACACAGTTTTCCTTGTTATAATGGAGTGTTACATGAGAATTTTCTGATTGCTGTACCCAACCTACTTGAGGATTATGCACACACTTCTGGTATGAAGATTTTCATGGAGCCATAAAGTGCTTTTGTAAAACAGCCGAATGTCCAATGTAAACTAAACATTACAGGAAATTGCTGGGGGGGGGGGGGTGCCAGAAACTGAAGGGACAGTATGTGCTGAAGTTGTGCAGAAAGGAATAGATTCCAATCCATTTTTAGTCATTAAACATAGACCAGCAGTGTGTCAAAAGGCTGTGCATGCAACTATGGAAATCAAGACCTGAAAAGAAAGGTATGAAACTGATTTAGGTACATACGTGAACAGTCAGTCACTCAAAATAGCACCATGGTTATTAATGTAGGCTTTATTTTATTAAGTATAATGGAGTTATTGTATTGTTAAAAAGTTTTGTCTGTTTAACTTCAGTATTTCAAGTTAGATAAATACTGGAGCACTGAATGCTTGCTGCTGTGAAACCTATGTTCTGTGACCCAGGAGTTTGATCCAAACAGTAAAGCGTACTCATTTGACTAGTGGGAGGATCACAAGAATTTAAGAACACATAGCTTGGATTTGTTTTTTGAATAGGCAAAATGACTGTGTGTTTGTAGAAATATTTTCTAGGAAAATGTGCTCACTCAACTGTATGGGATTCTTCTGATACTACTACAATTACACTTCATTTTGAGTGGAACCAAGGAATGTGAGCTGAGAGCTACTATTACTGTATGTAATATAGGGGACATTTAAGGATGAAAGAGTAACACAGATTTTTGATTTGCGTATTTGTTTATTTAATTAGTATTTTGATGCACAGTTAAATTAATTTTGAAGTGCATTCATTTTTTTTATCTAGTTTAATCTCTTTATAAAGGTTTCAAATTTGAGTTCAAGGTTGAGAAACCAGCTATTGTTATAGAATTGCAAAATTACTAACTTAAATGGGGATGTCCAGAAAAGGCTGCAAATGGACTGGTTGCTGCTCCAGAGCAGGCATGGGATTGTCTGAGAACCAGATCAGATCAATGTTAGAGTGCTCAATAATAAGACTTTTTCCTGCTCCTTGGGAGTCCATCTTTAGTAGAAACCATTTAACTTTGTAACCAAGATCAACTTGTATAAAATCTTTTTAACACCTTTATTAAATTCTCACTTAGGACACTGGCAGATATGCATTAGCAGAAAAGAAAACAAACCATATTGATTTTTTTCTATTTAAATACATTATACATCACATATCTTTTCATTATAATTATCATCAGCCAAGCATTGCATAAATTACTGAATTCCTGCCTTCCCTTAAACCTCACTCCTCCTCCTGAACATTATTATGCATGTATTGTTCTCACAATTTCCATTTATTTCTATATAATTTGCTCCTTCCCTTTTCTAAAGCTCTCTCTTCCAGTTCTTTTATAATATTCAATACTTCAAATACAGCTGGTATAGACTTTGATTTCCATTTTCTAGTAATTGTTTTTTTTTTTTTTTTGGCAGGCAACATAATTAAACTTAATAACGTCTTAATGTCTAGGCAATTCAAATCCTGTGTCCCAGCTCAAAAATTCATATCTTTAATTACAGGCATTTGTTCAACCAACATTTATCACAGAGTACTCTGCAGGGAATTTTTAAAATCTTCCAACACATTACACTCCCAAAACAGACGTTCTTACTTACATATTTCTTCCCCATCACACCTACAGCATATGCTATCTACCTTAGAAATTCTTTGAAGTCAGCTTGGTGTATAAAAATACATATGCAAACACTTCCAAGCAAAGATCCTAAAACTTCTGGACTTTGTTGCATACCTGGGAGCCCTACATATACTCTCCCATTGTTCTCTTGTAGATCGCTTTTCCAGTGTCTCTTTACAATCTTTTCTAAACTCCTCTGATCGATTTTTATAGTTATCATACAATATTTTATATGCCCTACTAATTATCCCCTTTTTAACAATAGCATCTGTTCTGCATTCAACTAAAAACTCCACCAGGGGTGGTCTTTCACTTAAAATTGCTCTATCCCTTTCTCTTTGCCTGTACTCCTCCACTCCCAGATAAATTAATTCAACTCTTTACAAATTGCCTACAACTTTTCCTCTGGTTAATAAAAATATGCCTGATCCATATACAAGTCTAAAGGGACTAAAAATGTTTTCACTGCTTATATCTTATTATCCATATCCATATACAAGAGCTTGCAGTTTCTCAGTTTTTGTATTATCTTCTGTTTAGTCTCTTCCCACATATACGTAGCTTCCATAACAGAAGCCTTTTAATCCATATTCCTAAATACTTCATCATATCATGCCCCCATAAATATGGGAATTGCTGAACCAATTCGTGTCTGGGGACATAATTTACAGCTATAGCATGCTTTATCTTCATTAACTGTATATCACGAAAAGATTTGAAACCATCTCAAAATGTTCTACAACACTAAGATATCCTTTCCTGGATTTATAAGATACAAAATAATATCATTTGCAAATAAAGCTAACTTTTCTTTATTTCCATACTGATTTCATCTTTGCAGTTTTGAGTACCTTATTTTCTTTGCCAATGGCTCTAAATATGAAGCAAATAAAGGTGAAAGAGGACAACCTTGCCTGTTCCTCTGTTCAAACACAACTTATCAGAAAAGAACCCTTATTATGGGTCTATATCATGTTGTCGAATACTTAACTTCATTGAATCGCTATTGATCAAATCCACTTTGTCAAAGCCTCTCTTTATCAAATGGCTGTTTCATCAAAGTTTTTCATATGGAAAAACAATGGCTGGCCATCATCAGGGATTTGACCTTTTCCCCACTGTAGTGTGATCTCGGATTGGTATATTTAGTCAGGGGGTTGTGGGGGGGGGGTTGAGGCAAAGCCCCCACCCCCTTGGGTTAGTTATAAATTTTTAGAATTTACTGATGGGTGTTAGGTTGTCCAGCCATTGCTTTTCCTTACGAAAAAATTTGATGGAGAGGTTTCGACAAAGTGGGTTCAATCAACATGATTCGACGAAGTAAGTATTTGAAAATGTGATATAGAGCCCTTATTATTGTATTAAGAAATGCAAATGCTTCCATTGCCCTACTCATAAAATCCCAGCTTACTCTGTATGGTTAGGCAACAGTTTACTATCATTTGTTCAATTGCAGCAATGTTAAAATTAAAAATTTATATTTAAATTTCTGTGATGTTAAAAACACAGCTAGTTTCACCAAAGGCTATAATGTTGAATTCACATATCATTCGCTTATTTGTTTTAAACTTCAGCAAAATCATGTTGACTTTGTAGATGTAACCTACCTTTCATTAATAAGAAGATATTAGTGAAAGGTAGCATAGTGAAATATTTATAGATATATTCAAATGTTAATGAGGCTACTATGTTATTTATTACTCGAGCTCTGTAACCATAATTGTGTTTTCTGTCTCATACACATATTTCCTTAATGCTTGCTGATGTACTTCTATGATGATGATGAAGCAGGAAGTTGAAATGTAGAATTGAAGTTATGACTGCTCTACATGAATGTAGTTTAGTACTGATTTACACAGTTGTTGTTAGAAGTAGTTCTGTTCTTGTTGCTGATTTAGTAATGTCATGTTAGTCAGAATTGGTCACTGAGAGTACTTTCCCAAGAATTATAGGGTCTATTTATACAGTAATTCCTTCACAAAAATGAAAGTCTATACTTACTGCAGATGGCTATTAATACTATCTTGAAAAACAGTGTGGTGAAAGGAAGTACTAGTGCTGTGTTAGAAAAACTGCCACAGTAAAGAAAACTGCTAGTAATCACCATGCCCCGATGCAGTCGCAAAAGAAGTTATAGTTGCTAGAGAGGCTATAAAAAGGAAAGATGTAGACAGTAGTGACAACTCCTGCAGAATAGTTTCCGAAGTTTTAGCTACTACATCTACAGCTGCCACCACACAGCTGCCGAATACAAAGCTCTTAAGCAAAGTATATAGAGAATTATAAAGCTAAAGCATCACTGCAGTGCAAGTACTTTAAATAATATAGATGGCTTTTAGGAAAGTCATCTTCCAATCAAATGTGCAACATTTATTGTGAAGCATTTCACTGACTGTGTGTCTACCAAGAATATCTTAATGCTGACTACCATGGCAAACATTCAAGAATATGTGTAAGTCTCAATTTATATTAGTTGATGGCACTTTTCTTTTGCAAACAGAATCGGGGAAACAAGTATTCACGGTACATGGCATAGTAAGTGAAGGAATGGTCTATAGAATCCTTTCTGCTCTGCTACCTTTAAAGCACAAAAGCACATACAATACTTTTCGGAATGGCTTACATGACTTATGTGGCTCCCTTTCACAAATTCTGAGTCCTAGAGTGATTCTCAGTGACTTCAAAAAAGGATGCATAATAACATTAGGCAACATTTTCCAACATCATCACCAAAAGGCTGCTGGTTTAATTTCTGCCAGATTATCTGGCGACAGATACAGAAACTATCTTTAGTGACTCAATTTGGAAATACTAGATTCGCTTTTTTGTGCAAGCAGCTACCAGCTTTTTCATTTATTCCACAACAAACAATCATGCAAATATTTACTTCCTTTACAAAGATATGCCAGAAGAAGGAATTCCCACTATATGATTTCTTTGACAACAATTGCATTAGTGGAAGATCTCAGCAGTATGGAACTTGATATCTTACACAGTACAGACTGGCACCTCTGTTTGAATACACATTTTGGAGTCAAAAGGAAATTTGCACATTGGGATTCCTTAGGACACACAATGCAATTGAAGGGTGGCATCGCTGACTTATTTTGTTTATTTATTTTACATTTGTTAACCAGGGGTGTCTGACTGAGCCGAAAAGGCCCTTTTTCAGCAGAGGCCTGGGGAGAAAAGCTCCACACAGAAAAATTACAGATACATTTAGATATTTAGACATGATCAATATACACACAAATTACAATAGACATGTTTTTATAGTGGTATGCAGCACATCAACAGTTACAGTGGAGAGAATAAACAAGAAAATATTAATTTAAAAATAAAGGTAATGAATAAATTTGTGGTGTACAGCTGAAATTTGGAACATAGGTAGAATACATACATAGTATACAGGTGTAATGTAATATACATTGTACATTAGCCAGTGTTTGAGAGTAAGAGTGAAAACTATTATCAAGTACTCTAGGTTTAGTATGTGCACCTTATCCGCTTTCACTAGCGTGGTGAGCAGTCCTGGCACTGCCAACTTTTTGCTTGAGATGTTGCCTAATGAGGTTTTTAAAGGAGGCTTTGGACGATGTGTTTTGTATGCTAGTGGGGAGAGAGTTCCATTTTTTAGCCACTGAACTACTATATAGTGCGTCTCCAAAGCTATTGCAGCTGTTGGTGACTTCTAGTATTAGTTTGCTTGATGATCTAAGAGGCCTTTTGGCTGAGTGATGTACTAGGTTTTTGAGGGCAGAACACTTATTGGGGAGGTAATTGACAGAATGACAGAGGCAGAGCTGATTGTAGGTTAGGAGGTTGAGCAGTTTGATCCAGTGGAGCTGTCTCAATGCACTGTACAGTGATGATTTCTATAGGTGCACTTTGCAACAAATCAGGCAATTCTGTTATAGCAGGCTTCCATTTTGCTTAGTCCAGTTTTGTTGAGATTAGTCAAAATGGGAGATGCATAGAGTAGGGTGGATAGAAGTTGGGAGCGAGCAATGGCTGATCTTGTGTTATTGGTAAGAAACAGTTTGATACAGTAGAGTGATCCCAGTTTGGCATGTACTTTTTTAATAGTTAAGTTGAGATGACTATCAAATTTTAGGTGGGAGTCTATGGTTATTCCCAGTAGCTTAGCCTGTGCCACTGGAGCGATTGGAGTAGCATTTGTGGAGTAGATAATGAATTGACTGTTATCAGTGTTTTTGTTAGAACTGGTTATAATCATAAGCTGAGTTTTCTTTGGATTGAGGATAAGTTGGGCTTTGGTAAGGTAGTTTTCAACATCAAAGAATGCTAGTTCAGTTGTTTGCAGGAGGGTGGGAATATTTTGTGCAGCACAGATTAAGGTAGTATAATCTGCATACTGAATGATAGATGCATGCTGTGTGGAGGTATGGAGGTAATTTGTGAAGACTGTGAATAGTAGTGGCCCTAAGATAGGACCCTGTGGGACTCCTACAGTTATGGGCAGCTGAGGAGAGACAGAATGTTCCCATTTCACAGCTTGGTACCTGTCAGTAAAGTAGCTTTGGAACCAGGTAAGAGGGAAATTTGTTAAGTGGCACTGGTTTAGTTTGTTTAGCAGGATTTGGTGCGAGACTGTGTCAAATGCTTTGGACATATCCAAAAAGAGTTGAGACCTGCAGGCCTTCGTTTTTGAGATGGTTTACCTTGTCTGTGAAGCAGGACTGCTGTAGTGGTACTATAGGCAGGTCTGAAACCATGTTGAGTAGGTGACAGGATGTTGATGTCTAGGAGATACTTTAGCACCTGGGTATGGATGCATTTTTCTAGGATTTTGGTTGGGGGGGAAGAGTATAGCAATGGGTCTGTAGTTATTAAGTTCAGTGGAGGCCCCGCCTTTTTGTATGGGTGTAACATAGGATATTTTCCAGAGTTTGGGCACATAGTTTTCAACAATTGATCTGTTTATGAGAGTGAAGATTGGGATAGCAATAGCATCTGCTGTGAGTTTCAAGAAATAGCTGGGGAGTAGGTCGGCTGCTGTTGATGAGGTTTTTAGTTTGGAAAGCATGCTTTTGATTGAAGTGGTGGAAACTGTTTTGAGGGTAAAGCTTGTATTAGTGTTATTTGTGTTGGGGGGGGGGGTAGTGAGGTTGGAAATGTCCTGCGATACTAAGGATAGAATTGAGTTCACAAAGTGGGAGTTGAATTGTGTTTCAATGGGAACTTTAGTGTCAGGTGGTTTGTTTGGGGGTAGCCTTTTGGGTGGGTTTTAGTAGCTGGTTTACATTTTTCCAAAAATTTGGGGGGCTGTGTTGGTATTTAGTTTGTAATGTCATGTAGTAGGATTTTTTTGTCCAGCCTAATGCATTTTTTTTGCAAGGTTGAACAATTCTTGGTAATTAGTTAGGCTTTGTGTATTTTTGTTTTTTTGATAGTAAAGCCAGGCAGTGTCTCTGGACTTGAGGATTTGTTTGGTTTCTTTACTGAGCCAGGGGGGGTTTGCAGAGGTTCTAACCTTGATTTTGCACAATGGAGCGACAGTGTCTAGGTGTTGTAGATATGTTTTGTTGAAATATGCTACAGCTTGGTCAAGTGGGAGGGTTTTTAGGGGGGGGGGGTCCAGTCACAGTTACAGACTAAAGTATTGAAGACCTCAGGAGAGAATTTTTTTGTGCTTCTAGTGGATTTATAGTAGTGGTTTTGTATATGCTTGTTATACTACGTATAAGATATATTATGTTGTGGTCACTTAAGATGTCTGGGAGACTGCCTGTGTGGGGGTACAATGTGGGATTGTTAGTTAGGACCCAGTCAAGGATGGATTGCCTTTTAGATTTTTTATCACATCTAGTTGGAATTTGGATTAGCTGCTGGTAGCCATGGAGATTTATTAGATTACTTGGTGGTTCTGATATACACGTTAACCAATCTAGGTTGAAATCTGCCAGAATAAGGGTTTCTTGTGAGTATGTGGAAGAACACCAGGATAAGAAGTCTTCAAGGCTAGCAGGTGTATTACCAGGTGGAATATAGATCACAATTGTGGTGATGACCTTTTTAGGGTGAAGCTGAAGTTGTGAGATAAGTATGTCCCAATTATTGGGGGAGGGGTAGGAGTTTGGTATTTGACATAAAGTTAAGTTGGACTTATACAGTAAGGCATTTCCACCCCCTTTATGAAGTGGTCCATCTTGTCTAATGATATTGTAGCCAGTAGGGAGAACTTCTGAGTTAGTTATGTTTTTATTTAGCCAGGTTTCTGTTAAAGCAACTATGTCTGGGGAGTAGTGTGTTATTGTGGCCTGGAGATCAGGTCTTTTATTTTTGATACTTCTAATATTAATATTCAGCATTAAAAGATGGTCGGTTTTGCTGATGTTGTTGATTTGACCAGGGGTGAAGACAGTAGGTGTATTATGTTCTGACAATTGTGTTGGAGCAGTTTAAGTTGGAGATGATGGATTTGGGCCTGGGTTGGGGTGGATGTTCTCACTTATGGTGAGCCTGGTGTTAAAATGGTGATACAGATGTTGGAGTTTGGTGACAAGTGTGATAAAGTATTGTGTTTTTTTTTTTGGAGTAGGAATGAGAGCATATGTGTTTAGATCTGAATTGGTCTGTTATGTAGTTCTTGAATAATTGTGGGCAGATATTATTATTATAATGTGCGGTGCCTGTATATGAGAGGGCATAATATAGTGTTGTGTTACTAAGTTTAAGGATATTGCTAGAATGACAACTTGAGGAGACTAGACTTAGTTGTGTGATAGTTATGGTTATAAAGTTTAAGTTTGTTATAGGTGGAGTTGTGGATAGGAATTATAGGGTTGCACTATATGTGGATGAGTAAGTAGTGTGGGGTGATGTAATAATGCCTAGTGGGAATGAGAGTGGTTGGGAGTATTCTGTGGTGGAGCAAGTGGGTGTCGTGTAATGTGATCTGAATTGAGGAGCTGTGATTGATGGAGGTGATGTGAGGCTGAGTTGTGGGTGTGGTTGCTATAAATGTAGAGCTATGAAGATTTGTAAACATCACTGATCTACTATGGACAGTTTAGCTGGAACACAATCATGTCAGCGATGTTCATCAAAGAATAATAGCCTGCTTGACTTCTTCACCCAAGAAGAAAAGACTACTGACAAGGGAATGCAACTTCTCCAGGTTACTCGAGAGGAAGGCTAAACTAACACCATAAGGGCTAACCGAAGAAGTTTCACACCACTGCTCATTCTAAGTAGGTACTACCAGTTTCTGTTCTATATATAAAAAAGCACTATGGTAAACTAGTTACATTACTTATCAATTGGTAAAAACATATATACCAACACCTTTACAACCAGTTCACATACATTTTCAAATAAAAAAAAAAAACAGAAATGCATTTTCATCTATCACTTCCATTATAAAATTACTTCTATTGTATTAAAATGATAGTGTATACACCATAACTTGCTGAATTATGAATTTGCAACTTGAAAATGCATTTTCAGTATTCTTCTTCTTCGATGTTATCATCTTGGCATTTATAACTCGGTAATGCACATTTAAAAATCATCATTTACACAAATACCAAACCTCAGGCAACAGCCCTTTCTACTTTCTGCTGCCTAAGTCAGTGTGCTAAAAGTTTTTGTGCTCTGGAGTTATTATCAAACAGTTGTTGCTTAACTGCAATTTTTTCTAAACTCTTGTATATTATCCAGATATGTCCTCTTTACCACTCTGCATTTGCTCCTCTTCTTGTTCTGTGAGATTCCCCTTATTTTGCAATATTTAAACCATTGCCAGTCCCTCCAAGTAATTCCAATTACTTCTTAACCATATCTGTTTCACTTTTACTGTTACCTTATTTTTAAACTCCACTTTCATTTTATCCCACTCTTGACCTATACCTTTTGAAGATATTTCTATCTTCCCTAATGTCTCTTGAATACTTTCCACTACCTATTATTTAAATTCCTCTCTTTTTAACAGGTAGGTGGGAAAGCACCAGTGCTTCATTTTTACTTCACTACTTTGCAGTTTTGTCTTAGTTTTTATTGGTGCATGATCTGAAATAGTTGCTGCACAAGTATCAAAGCTTTTAGTTAAATGCACATATTCCTGTGAAATAACTTCTATTTAGTCTAGCCCAGTTATTGTACCTTGAGTAATGGTATGTAAATTCTGAGTTCCCGATACTAAATTCACATATTCCATATCAAATATTTTTATAAATTTATTCCGAAATCTACCCTGTTATGTTATATTTCCCTTATAGGTCTCCCTGCTAAATCCTCACTATTGCAACTCAAGTTCCAGTCCCCACATCTAAGTAATATCCCTCGCTGAAAGTTGATTTCTCCCAAAATTTTCTTAAGCTCCATAATAGCAGCTTTTGATGGAATATAAATACATACCAGTGTAATCCTCCTCCCCTACAAATAGCTCCTTACTACTACAAATCTACCATTATTGCTTTTTTCCTCTTTTATCTCAACTGAAGACCCTCTAGCAAGTAGTACTCCGCTTTTCCATTATCCCTGATATTCTGCCGAATATCAATCTCATCACCACAATAAACAGAACCTGCTGGAGGGACAGGTTCCTAACCCAGAGACTACCCTTACTCTGGAGTAAACTCCCCGTTCATGTCAAGAAGAGCACTTCACTACCCTCTTCAAGAAAAATCTTGATGAGTGGATGAGTAACAGGAAATTCACCCCGGAGATCATTTCATCAGCCTTGCTCGATAGGGGCACAAAGAACTAATGTCTGGCAACAGGACGACTGGGAATATTCTTGGGCTAGGCTTGTGTTGGCTCCAGGGCCATTAGCCTAGTACTCACCTATGAAAATACAAGTCAAATGAGGAAAAGCAGTTTAAAAAGAGAGACAAAAAATGACATGACTAAACACTACCATTCATTAAATAGTGGGTGTTGTCACAGAAGGAAGTACTTGAACTGAAATCTAAAGATCTAAATAATACACTTGCTAAACATGCTCTGTTATTTATTGACTTTAAAAAGTTCACATTTTTTTATTTTAGATTTTGTACTCAGAGAATTTTTGTGGTGACAGTAACAGTTTGCTTGAATGCCATGAATCTGCATGCAAATACTTAACGAACACATAAATATAATTTTTTTTTTTACTGATGTAAAAGTTACGCTGATAGTTTTTAATTTTTATGATTTATTTATTTATTTAAATTATATGACAGTTTATTTATTATTCTTTACTTGTACTTTAAATTTCAGTTTAAGTACTTCCTTCTGTGTTCAGTTGTGATTTTTTTTCAATATGGAAGCATTTTCCGCATGAAATCCTACCAGTTATCAGCTTACATAAACCTTCCCCTGTTGTTTGGTCAACTCTTCATATGAAATTTCCACTAGGTTTATGTCATTTACAAACTTATTTAAACTTTAGTTTATTAAAACATCATCTTCTAACAAAAAATATCTTCTGTTTATAAGATCATCCTTAATTTAGTGTTTTAATCTTTTGCTGAAATAACTTGATCCACACCAGGATAAAGTATCCATCTTGAAAGATCGTTGGAAGAATATTCTAGGTACAATGCCTTTCAAAAAACATTTTTTACACTTAGCTTATCACTCTGCATAATGCTTCCTTCTAGAAAATCTCCCTTCTTCTTAAATGTATCCATTGCTTGTAATTCAACTTAATACCCCAATGCAAACATTCATGAATTCTGACTTTGTCCCCTACACAAAACTACGGTAAGCAATTATTAAAAAAACTTGTCTCATAACATTATCAGTAAAATTATAATATCCTAACATCTAATAAAAACAATAATTTAACAGTTGCATTAAGTGCACTTTTAAAATATTTTTATTACAACTCAATGTACTTCTCTATGTGAAATAATTTTCACTAGATTTTCTGCTTTGCTTTAAAATATGTAAGTACACATAAACACTCTGTCAAGTTAAAAAAAAATTAAAAATAATCCAATGACTGTAGACAATCTTGAGAGCTCTTTTTGCTTACTATTTTTATTTGCTTACTTATTTTGGTGGTTTGATCCACAGACCTTTTTCAGCCTCAATCTGTCCCATGTAGGCAAGTACAACAGTTTTAAGAAAACCCATGATAAAAAACAAAGGAAGTATACAGTATATTTTCACACTGGTTCAGAATTTGAATAGTTACTGGTTGGTTGTAAACAATCAACCGAAAAGAATATCAGATAAGGACTAAGTGAAATATATGAGTCAGTGAACATGCTGAACTTTAACAAGGCTGAAAATTGTATTACCTCTGTCTCTGCCAAGACTAAACATGATTCTCATCTGCATCATATTGTTATTTCAGGTTTAAATTGCATTTTAATTATTTTAAGAATTGCCATCAAGTTTGTCATTGTTATTTGACCATATTTTCCCAAGTTTATTGTGTGTGTGTGGTTACTTTATGTTAGTCCAAATCAAATAAAAAGATTTCTGACATAAAAAATGTCCCCCACTGGAACTTTGATTAAAGTTTAATCTCACCTCTGCAATTTTCTAGACGTTGAACCAAGGAATGATCTTCAAGAACTGCTTGTCAGTAATTCCAATTTTAAACTCAACAATACATTTTTTTAAATTTAACAACAGTCTTGAGAAAATTATTTTTGTTCCCATATTATACAGACTCAATCTGACTGATTTGAGTAGCCATGGTAAACTACTAGATATGGCTTCGTTGAAGTCCAAGTTAAGTCCGGTGAAGGACAGTCATTTTGCCTTAATCATCTGAAACAGGTCATATCATTTGTCATGTGAGTAGGTAAACAGCCAAATGATTTGTCTGAATGCCTTGTGAAAAGACTACATGAATGATCTCAGCTTAAAATGGGGGGAGGGGGTCTTACCATGATGCACAGCCTACTTTCTAAAAGAGGCTAAATTTGGATAGTGGTCTATTTTATACCTAAATGGTATGTGAAGTAACCTGGCAAGATAGGAGTCATCCTTTAGGACAATTTCTACACCTCATTTACAAATCTATGCAACTTAAAATATGTTGCAGTGTGTACTTCCTCCTATATAAATATTGTACAGTTCATATTATGTTTTTATGTTTATTCAACAATATATAAATGTATATATTGGAGCAGGCAGTTGTCTAAATATGGTTTGCCAGAAGCACACTGTGATTATATGCTTTGCTAAGTGTCTGGCAGTTAGAACAGAGGTTTAATAGCTCTGAGCTGTTAATGAGTTGCTTCCTGAGCCCATAGTACAGAGTTCAGTTTCTTGGTTAGTACATTTCCGTTAATTAAACAAGGTGAAATATAAATGTCACATATTTGTCAGGTAGTTAATTAGGATGTCCTAAGTCAAAGAAGAGTGACAGTCGTGACATTAAAAAATTGCCACATATTATCTAGGGCACCTGTTTACTCTAAACAACAATCATGTCCCAAACTGTCTTTTACTGTACATATCCCGTCAACCTAAAATAACTCTAATTTCAGGGTGGCCCAACAATTAGCATAGAGGATTAAGGCTGAACTGCTAACAAGCTGCTTCCTGTAGTCCAGGATTTGATTCCTTTAGCCTCCATTTGCATGCTTTGTGACTCTGAGTAAGTCACTTGACCAGACAGTGCTCCCAGGCTGAGTTCATAAGGACTAGTGCTCTACCATGTTTTATTTATATATCTATATATTTTACACACACACACACACACACACACACACACACACACACACACACACACACACACACACACACACACACACACACACGTGCATGCATACATGTTGGCCATTGTCAAACTCCCTCCCCATCTCTGACAAATGTAAACAGCTGGTACTTTAAGTACTTCATACTTCCAAGTTATATAAATATTATCATTCTAGCAGACATACATGAAATTAATGGTTTCCTTAATGACCTTTAACAAACAATATATTCCTCACAAGGCCAAGCTTGAAATAACTACTCCCTAATTTACTTCACTGATCAAACTCTCCAAAGTGCACCTCTAACACCGATATCCTTCCTCCCATCCTTATTTCTCTCTCACTTATAATAAAGCCTTGTTTAAAGGTAGAGCCATAGCCTGGCAGAGATGGTAAAGTTTGCTACATCTCAGTCATAGACTTAAATTTAATAACTTGAAAAACAAAAGGCTATTTGAAGATGTAAGGCTTTCCCTTCCTGTTCCCAACAACTCTCCCTCAAAAAACATCCCAGGCATCTGTGGAACTAATAAACCAAAACTGGATGGATCTCAAACAGAGTAAGCAGAAGACAGAAATATGAAATGTTTCAGTGACTCATGTTTACCAACAGACTTTGTAAATGTATTTTCCCCAGTTACCTGGTATCTCTTCCCATCCAGCAATCACTTCCCCTTCCTCTATCCATCCCCTGCATTTCAACCACGAGTTCAAAAGAAAAAAAAACTGTTATATTAAATATCTACTGAGTCACCATCTGATGTTGATGGTTTACAAAATTATGACAGAGAAATATTTGGCCTATCCCTTATGCCACACCTACAAGTTATGCCACTGTACCAACACAAAACTACTTGTATAGCAATGAGCTATAGCTAGCCCCCTCAAAAGTTCTTAAATTAATCTCAACCAGTGATTTCAGGAAAACTTCCATTCTACCAACCACTGCAAAATGGAAAAAATCAGTTTACATCAATCTGTCTACCTGTGTTCTGCAGTATAACATGCTATCCCCCTGCCGGCATATTTTTGGATGGGCAGGGGTTCAACAACAGCACTGTATACCTTAAGTATTAATAAATTAAGCACAGTATTAATAAGCTTTTAAACAGTGGAAAATACGTACCTAGCCCACTACCACAAGAAATTGATTTTAACGCTGCTAATATTTTCAACAAACACTTCATAAATTTACCAAACTACATTCTAAAATCAAGTAACCTTCAACATCACTCAGTGTTAGCAACCTCTCCGCGGGCACATTTAAATTACAACCTGTCAATACCCCCCCCAAAAAAACACTCCTAAAATTAAAACCTGTCACATTGGTCCCTGACCGCACTCTTCTCGATACACTCAAATTGCCCAGCCTATCCAGTGGCTATACTCAAACAATCTAGAACAGAGGGATATGTTCCAAAACATTGGAAATAATTAGATACTATACCCCTTCACAAAGGAGGAACTCAAAACTACTTGTTTAACTATAAACTGATTGCCATCCTACCTGCTTATTCAAAACACAAGAAAAATTCTCACAACTTCTACACCACTTATCAAGAAATAACCTACTCTCACCAACTTAAGATAGATTTTTTATTTACTTTTCTCAGTACTATGCATCACTAGAAAAATGAATCAAAAGTACTTGACACAGTGTCTCACCCCCATCTGCTATGAAAATCAGGAAAAATGGACTGATGTAAACTTTGAGTAATAGAATTTGCAGCTGCAGTCTATACAAGTAGTCCCACTTTATGTCTTGCTCAACTCCCACTCTTCCTGAAATCCATCCTAATGGCATCTTCATGATATGTGCCAAAGGTGCTCAGTGGACGAACAGGGTGGTCAGTCACAATTCAGACTATCTTGCTACTCAAACATTCTTTCTCAAATGTAATCTTTAGCTTCACCCTCCATGTTACATGCCCTAACTCTACATTTATCTCTTCTTCTCTTTTGCCTAGATTCCCTGCACAATTACCATTAAAGTGCCACTTCCCCGAATTCTAAAGTACACCTACAATGAGTCACTGCAGTTTAACCACATCACCAAACCAGCCAAAAAATGGCCTGACTAGCTTAAAGTAAATATTGTCTTACACATGCATTAGGTATGTAATATTCTTGTAAAATTATTTATATTTGTTAAAATGTGCACACCAGTCCCCTATCCTACTTAGCTGCACCCAACTTGCTGTTAACACTGGTGTGCATCTAATGGTCAGTTTACACAGAACATAATACCCAGAATAGTGAGCACATAATATTTTTGCATAATCCATTTTAAAATCGGAGACTATACAAAAACCAGCAAAATACAACAAAGGAAATTAAATTGCTGTAGCACCTTGCTGGAAATAAATCCTTGCCCCAGCTAGTATGTATTCTACTACTTCTATATATAACAATTCAGCATTTGATTTTCTGTATAAGTAAAGTAAGCGGTTACCCTGTAGGGAAAGGTGCTTACTACAACACCACATAGTGAAACTGTAGCAGTTTTTTAAAAACTCCTACCTTTAGCGTAATATGCAGGTCTATTCATTGTTTTTGAGGGAAAAAAATACCAGCTTGGACGTGGGGCCCTGCTATGCTTGAGCTTCACTCTGCTCCTCTACCTCCAATTCACACCAACTACCACAACTATAATTATACACAACAAACCCCACCTATTATTTCTCTCCAGCCAATCATTCTAACACATATCTTCACCTACCCACTACCACAAACTCATGATCTCCTTCCCATTCAGAGTACTTCTATTACCAATTAATTACTTCACACACTCGCCATACAATTTCTTTACACCTACCTACTATCACAAACTCTTGATCTCCCTCCCATTCACAGCTCCTTTATGACCAATTCATTTCTTCACACACTCGCCATACAATTTCTCTACACCTACCCACTACCACAAACTCATGATCTCCTTCCCATTCAGAGTACTTCTATTACCAATTAATTACTTCACACACTCGCCATACAATTTCTCTACACCTACCTGCTACCACAAACTCTTGATTTCCCTCCCATTCAGAGCACCTCTACTACCAATTCATTTCTTCACACTCATCATACAATTTCTCTACTCTCATTGATAGCATTATCTTTTTCCAATCCTCCTCAACTCTCTGCTAACTACTACTACTACTACACATATTTTATACATAATCATACCTCCACTCAAAATCACACAATTTCCATATCACTGCCAGCCTTTCATATACACTGCATAAAAATGCAATATCTGCAAATAATGACAAAACACCTAATTTCATTTGCACATATTAGCTATCACAATAACACTGCACCACACATCTCAGCTTTAAACCACACTCGTATGCATCCTTCATAACATCTCATTTCCCCTTCTTATCTCCCGAGTTGTACCCAAACACATTATTAAATCTACATACATACAAATATATAAAAACTATATTACATTGCATCACATTTTAAGAGCAAAAACTAAAGTATTACTATCATCTTCAATACACCACCACTACCAGGCTTAAACTTAGTAGTGACAACATCCTAACTCAGGCCGTGTTACTAGCTCTTGAAACATACCCATCTCTACTACTTCAACCCCTTCATCTCTCTCTCTTTTCCTCTCATAAAAAGGGGCTAACCTACTACTATTACTAGACATTAAATTTCAAAGCATTTATGAAAAAAACTTCAAGACTTCCATGCATGCATGCTTCCATTTTACCCCCTAGATATACTGATAATCACAAGAGTAACCTGGTTAAAATGTAAAATACACGTTAATGAAATACTTCTCCAGGATTTAATATGATCCAGTTGGACAGAAAAGATAAACACGGCAGTGGAACAGCAGTTAGCTTAAAAACTCCCTTTATGTTTACCTCTATATCACTACCACCTCCCTAAATTTCCAAATGCAGACATCCTAGTCACTTATCTTAAACTTAATAACAGAAAATTCATGTACATCATCAGGCTATACACCCCCCATCCTTCAACCACTGTAGAAGAAATGTTGCATTGGCTAAATGAAAACATAACTCAAGGAACCATCATCATGGGTAATGTAAATACAGACAGCAAGGAAACTATATCAGCCATACCTTCAGTAAACTTATTTGGTTTCTCACAATTAGTAAACGTCACCACCAGGGTACACAAAAACACTAACAGAGAATCCAAATTAGAGTGTATTCTTACAAACAGACCAAACACCATAAATGACTCTGCAACCTTCTCAGATAATATCATTGACCACTTACCAACTTATGCAATCAGACAGGCAACATATAAGCAAGTGTGCAACTAACCAAATTTGACCCAGAAAACTTTACTTCTACCTTAAACTCTACAAATGGAATGTTTTAATAACTCTGCACCTAAATGAGGCAGTCTCCCATTTCAACCATAAGAAACAATCATGCACCACTCAGAATAAATAGAGTTAAAACCCAGCACTGTAGCTATCAACAGCAATCAGACAACTGCTAACACAAAGGGATGAAGCTTGGAAAGCAAAGCTCAAAAACAAAACCCAGACCGCTCTACAGGCTTTAAGATACCTCAGAAACCTCACAAAACAGCATACAACAATCATATTTGTCTATCTTCCAGATCACCTGCCAAAACAAGGATAAACTATTCTGGTTTTCCATAAAAAAAATACTCCTTGACCAATAATCATACAGATAACATAGCACCACAGTTTAACTCCCTCCTCATAATCATAGGTTCAAGTCTATCACTCACCAAACAACCCCCCCCCACACCATCCCAGATGCTCACAATAATATGCTACAATTCATCCTCTGACCTGTCCCTACTGCATCAATTAGAAAATACTTAAACCTCAAACTCACAAACTTGGCTGCTAACAATCTCCTGACCAAATTCCCAAAAACTGCAGCTGAAGCCATAGCATTCTGCGTCTCCACTCTAATTACCAGATCCATAACTGAAAACTATGTCCCAGCTAATGGGGAAAAAATAATTCATAATGCCTCTCCATAAAGGCAGCAACTCAACAAACCTGAGTAATTATAGGCCTATGCTATAATATCACCCCTATCTAATATTCTGGAAAAATGCAGAGTCCCAACTCAACAAATAACTTATTTTTTGCAATCTACCCTCCATCATACAACATGGTTTCTGTCCTATTCATCACACAACCAATGTCTTCCTCACTTCCACCACTATAGTTAATCAACACAGAAATAATTGTAACCTAGTCTCATCTCTTTTCCTTAACCTGTCCAAAGCTTTTGGTACTACATCTCATCAAAAACTTTTCTGCAAAGTTGCTTCCCTAGGACTTAATAACTCATCTCTAACATAGTTTCACAGCTATTCATCAAACAGACAACAAACTGCAAAATACCAACAAGATTACTCTGCATTCCTGCTAGTCACAATTTGAGTCCCCCAAGGATCAATTCTAGGGCCTCGTCTTTTTTAACAACTTTATTAATAAACTCCATACCACCTTTAAATAAAGAACCTTAATGCTATATGCTGATGATGCAACACTCATTTGATGTTCGAACATTAAGCATCCTCCAGACCATCACATAACAAGCATTCCTAGCCAGTGAATCCTGGCCATGTGCCCCAGACCTATTCCTTAACTCCAAAAAAGGCCAAGCTAATGCTATTTACCCCTGCATGTTATACAAAACAAAAACACACATTTCATATTCTCACATCTAACAAATCAAAAACTGAAAACATAGTACAAACTAAACTCCTAGGAGTCTTACTCCATAATTTCAAAGTTGATCAACACCTGCCCCAGGCCATTACAGAAAGAACATGAAACTAGGCTCCATCTACAGGGCCAATCAGCTTCTTAAAGACACCTCTAGAAAGTCAATAGCAACAACCTATCCACTTCCATTCCTTCTATATACAGCCTGTATTTTTATAAACCTTAACATCACCTTCAGATCAAAACTAGAGGCAAGCTATAACAAAATAACCAAATTTGCTGCAAATACCTCCCAAAACAATCATTACACAGTTTTGAGAGACTTAAACTGACTATAACTTCTTTACTACCTGACCTTCTCACAATTTGTAATGGTCCACAATCTGATATACTGTCCTTAAAAAATGTCCATCTCTGAAAAATATGTTACTGCCTTATTCCATCACCACAGTTTTATGGTCCAACAACAAATCTCTCCTTGCCACAACTAAAGCAAATAAATCAGCTTGTGACTTGCTATACACCTTCCATGTCACAAAAATGTGGAACTCTATCCAACTTCAGCTAAAACTGACAGACAAAAAGAATAGTTTCGAAGCACAACTAAAACAAAATTTAAACAATAACTGTCTTTGTTCTTGAACCACTCCTGGATAATCTGATTATACCACCCTACACCCATACTTTTGTCAAATCTGTCTTTCCTTCTTGTACAGCTGCACTTTGACCTCACTCTCATACTCCTCTTGCTTTAAATCAGCCCACCACCAATTCTATTACTCCTATCTACGTTATATCAAATCTACTGAACATTCATCTCTATCTGCTCCTCTTACCCTTACCCCCTTCAGACATATTGCCATTGCTACATCCTCATCTATCTCATACCTCAACAAGCTTTATCCATGCTGCTTAAAACATCCTACACTAACAATTCTGACCTTTCTCACTCAACTTGATTTCATAAAGTTTCTCTACGTCACCTTATTTCATACATTATTTTATCAACTACTATAAATGTATTCTAATGACAAGTAATGTATGTAAGCAGTTTATGAAGTGCATGTATTTGTTTTGCACTGTGTTTTTGTAACTTTAATTGTGCTTATGCTGCATATTTTTCTAATTTTTGTAATTTATGTAACACTGTTACATTTCTATTCTAATATTTTTGCAATACTTTGGAGCTTTTCTCCCTGGACTTTCACTGAAAAGGGTCTTATCCCAGCCAGACCTTCCTGGTCAACAAACATAAATAAATAAAATAACACCTTGAATGGTTTAAAAGTAACCTGACAGATCCCAACGAGTAAAATGAGTACAGATGTAATCTTATTTCCAACCTCTCAACATCCTTTACTTGGACCTTTCCTATTCAACATTTTGGCTTATTTGATAAAAAGTCATTCTAAGATGCGCAACAGCAAACCCTGTCGAAGACTGACCCAAAGCCGCCTGCCTGCTGAAGGGGTGGTGGTGGGCTGTCTACCTTTTGCATATTTATGGTGGAATGGCAACAGTGATATTGAACATTCATAATGTATTCTGTTGCATTGTTAAGACAGGCAATAAAAATTATAGAAATTTGTGAATTTAAGCAATATGCACCTAAAAACTAAGTAATAATTTTAACTAATACTACATAATTATTCTAATAAAAAAGAAAAGTGAATAGTACACATATAACTGAAAATATGAAAGTAATATAAAGTCCAATAGGAAAGATGCAATTACCTGTACTTCCATAGACTGAACCAGAAACAAAAAGGTTGTGATCGGTCTCTTATGTTCTCAGACAAATAAGTAAATATCAAGGCACTGTACAAAAGAAAGCAGAATAAGCAGTTATCATAATCAGTACAAATTGGGCTTTCTGCAGGAAAATAGAACCCACGCACTATGGAAACCTATCTTGGCAGAACACATGCCAGATATACAAAACTTGCCAGGGACGGTCTAGCAGTTCCCTAGTCTGGGAGCAGGTCGGGTCTGCTCTTAAATGTGACACCCTGAAGTTAGTGTATGTCTGAATAGAGTTAACACCTGTCCCTCTTTGCGAGGGACAGTCCCACTTTGGGCAGTTGTGTCCTGCGAAAAAAAAACTAAAAAAAATGGCAAAAGTCCTGAGATTTTAGGACAAAATTCATTCCTTAAGTTTTCTTTAACAGCTGCATAAAACAGTTATTTTGTATCTGAAACACATAAATGTTATACAAAACAGCATGAACACTGAAATGATACAAAAATAAGCTTTTATTCTGGCTAAAAGGTGAAGTTCTAGCCTTTGCACTGGCCTTGGGTATATTTTGTTCTGCAAAATCTCACATGTTTACAAAAAATGTCCCACTTTGGGCATTTCTAAAGGTGGCAACCCTATGTCTGAAACTACGAGCTGAAAAGAGAAGAGATTCAGATGCAGGACCAAACTCCTTTCATTATTGCCTGGACAGGAAAACTGATGGTTAAAAAGCAAGATTAGAAGCACGTTAAAAAGTATATTATCTGTTGCTAGGGAAACACTGTATTTATTAATGACAGTGGTATACATTTTGGTCTCAATTTATTCAAGCTTTTTTCATATCAGAATGTGTAAAATGAAAATGCCATAAGGAGTAAATGTTTTATTTCAAAACAGGCTTGCATTTTTAACGTTTTGTGACCTTTAGAAATGCAAACGTTTCAAAGTGAATTACTCCTGTACAGTTCCTCGCCACTAATTGTTGGGGCTTGGATGGATGTCTACAAAATTTCGGTTCTGAAATATAAGAAGGTGCTTCTACTTCTGCTACGACTTTAATGTTTAGCAGCTGAAATGTACATATAACAATCTGCAAATGAGCGTCGAAAACATATCGGTCAAACTCACTTCTGTAGCACAAGACCAGAAAACCTAAATTATATATAGAATAACACGGTTTATATCCGTTGAAGTAACGAAACACAGAACTGTAACTGCAAAGTCTAATATATTACTTAATATACAGTTCTGGTCTCTCTCTCTCTCTTTTAATGCAAAATCAAGGAAACGTGGCAAATATAATATACTGAAAAAAAACCAAAACATTATATATCGAATATGAGGATACAAACTGGAAGTCGACCACCACAATAAATGGATAAAATATATTTATTGTGAACAGATAAGTGCTTTCACGTGTGCCAAGACACGCTTCTGCAGATCCTTACAACAAACATCTTCTAGATTCAAGTATATATACACATTTCTAAAGTTTTAATGTTTTTCATATATTTTTTACAACTTGTGTTTGTTCATGAGTTTTATTTAACACATGCAATCAATTCATTCCAAACATTTGAACACAATTGTTCCTTTTCCAGTTCAATGTGCTTATTTGTTATTGCTGCATTACTAAGTGAGCCATACACTAGGCTTTTCTCATAAGCATACATTTTATACACTTTTATATATTTTTTATGTTCATTTACATATATACACATACATATGTACATAAATTTCATATTGTTGTATTTACACTGTATTTATATTTATATTTTTACACAATTTTAGACTTATACATAAGCTAGGTTCATTTTTACTGGATATTCATGTATTCGATAGGAGTTTTAAAGGGAAGGGCAATAATTTCATGCTATTGCCTGATTACAACTGATATTACAGTTTTTATTCTATCTCAGCGGTTTTGCACATTTATCGTATACTTATAGGATATATTGGATATAGAGGTTTTATAAAACTTATATTTATCTCAGTCATTAGGACTGGTTGAACAAAAGTTCTTAGGATACATAGTTTTATGATTAGTTTTCCATTTTTAACTAAGAAAATTTGTTCATCATGCAACTGTTTGAGCTTGTTGATTCTGTATTTGTTTATTCCATCTGCTTTGCAATATGAGCAACAGTACTTGCCAGTGTTTGGTCTGCTTAATTGAATGATTTTAATCACATGTTTAGGTTTAGATTAATTAAGTTAGTTGATCACTTTAGAAATGTGTATATATACTCATAGCCGGTTTTAGGCACCAGCGAACCCTGCGGTCGCTGGGGGCCCCCTGTTCCCTGGGGGCCCCCAACCACAGCAAGTTATCTTATCCTGATATTTTGTCACATCTGTAAAACCAACCAAAGTTAGTGCAGCAGTCTTGCATACTTAAACCATGAGGGTAATAACTCTTATTTATATCTCCTTTAAAATTCAAAGATATTTCTGGTTGTAGTAATGGTGTTTTGTCAAGTAACAGGCATCAGCATGTCATTAAATATTTTACTACAGACATAGTGCTCCTGGCTTAGTTAAACCCTGCTTTTGGACATTTTCTCCCTTAAAACTAACTACATAGCCAGCTTTTAGTCCCTGCAAAACCATGGCTGCAGGGGGGGCCCCCCTTAATCATCTTTGTCTGTGTGGGGGCCCCACAAAAGCTGCTGCTGACTGGGTAAAAATGAGGAATGAAAAATGCATTAATTTCCTAATTATGCTCTTTAACATGAACATGGCTGTGATATGACCCTATTAGGATGAAGATGATAATGAACATGAACAATATAAGCACTAGAAGGATCAGCAGCCCAGAGTGACTTACCTCAGTGCAAACTTTGGATTTTAAGAAGAGCTAATGTTTCCGATCATCAGGGATAGTTTCTCTTTCAGGTAGTTTTATAACTAATACCAGAACACCAGATACTATAACTCAATTTCTTTACTTAAGAATTCAGTATAATTCCCAAAAATAATAGAATAAATGCTCAGAATCATAAATATGTTTAAATTTCTCTAATTCACTTAAAAAGTTACTAGAATAACATATTTTGCATCATCTATTTTTGGACAATAAGTATAAAACTCAGATGTCTGGATTGATTGACTGTAATCCTGAATGATTTACCAGCAAATCAGACTTTTTACGAAGGATAAAGCAAAAGTATGAACAAAATCAGGGAAGGTCTGTGAAAGTAGGGACAGTGACAAGTATGCATTACTCCTCAATGGGATAAATCTTACTGCTTCTGCTGTTTGACAAATGCTAAACAGCAGTGACTAATCTGGTGTGGCAGTACCAATGTTGCACAAGGCATTGCTGTTTGCTGAAATAAGTACATAACTAGTACTGCTGTGGCTTATGCATGTTAGTGTGTGTGTGTGTGTGTGTGTGTGTGTAAAAAACATCACTGATTTTTATCTGTGCAAGCACCCAATAAAGCCAGGACACAGACATTATTCTTGTGCATCAGTAAAAAATGTACCTAACAAGTAATTATATTTCGAAAGTAAGACATAACATATATCACAGAACATTCCGACACTTAGATATTCTTGGAGTTTGGTTGCCTCCACTCACCAGACTGTCTAAATGGATAATGGGGACTCCCTTTATCATCCTTTCCTCTGTGGGAAGCCCCACCAAAGCTGTTGCTTGTTGGAGAAAAATGTGTCAATTTTCTGAATACGCTGTTTAACCTGAATGGTGCTGAGATATGACCCTTTTAGGATAAAGCTAATAATAGCCTCTGTTTACAACCACACCCATTCTAAAACCAGCCCTGTTGAAATGTGTGTGTGTGTACATAAAGCTGCTCCGGGTTATGAGGGGCTGGAGATTGTGTGGATATTACATCTTTGATTTTCATCACAGTCTAACCTTAGAGGTGCACATGAAGTCATTATAGCTTGTGTTTGAGCTGAGGGCAGTGTTTCTCACAGACCTCAGAGGTGTACAAAGAAGGTTACTATAGCTTGTGTGAGAGGTGTACTGTCTAGGAGCAACAAATTTGAATATTACTGAAATCATTCTCACAATCACGTACTAGGCACATATACATGTGGCTACCTTTGACGGCTGGGGTGAAGAACATGCTATGTATATGTATATCATCAGTCACTTGAAATATATGACAAAGGCAATTTAAATCTCTGCTTTCATCCCAGTCTAACACCAGAGGGATGCATAGGCAGTGACTTGTCTTTTAGAGGGTTAGGGAGGTAAGCAGTATTTCCAGAGAAGACTTAAATATTCTCACAACTACTGGCTTGTTAGTTTACTCTAAGCTACAATTTTGTCAGCTTTGAAAATTAAGCCTTGGGCACAAATTATGCCTTGAAAGAAAAAAAATAAGACTGACATTCTTTTTTCTTCATAATTTTTATTTAGGCAACCATTAGAGTAAAATGTTGAGAAAATGCTCTAAAATGCATCCCAGACCATCTGTAAACCTGTGGCTTCTTGGGCCCTGATTTGAGTTATTTCCTAAATGGTTATTACTGGGCTGTCTTGTTCAGGAAAGGTGTGTTGAAGGATGCAAGGAAAGCTAAAGCTGAACCACAACAGTGATTTTTTTCCTTAATCATAATTTCTGTTCAAGCTATTATTGGATGAAAAGGTTGTGTAAAATGCACTTCAGAGCATATAGAAAGTTATGGCTTCTTGAAAAAGCTTAGAGTATGGCAAAATGTGAGAAAAGGAAGAAAAAGTAATGTGAATGGTACGGGGGAAGCACAAAAGGAGAAGGACTCTGAGGTGAGGACTGGAGGGTGTGTGTGTGTAGGGGGGGTGTTGAAATGTAGGTCCAGTAATCATTTCACTTTAAGTCCAGACCTGTACATAGACTTGTTGCAATGTATCACTGTTGCAGCTAAGTGCCAGTAACTCTAACTGCCTCTTTGTTAGACAGCTCAACATAGTGATAGTGTGATACATAGGCCTGTTGTAATGTAAAAGCTTGTAGCTGCAGGTCTGTCTGTGGATACTACTCCTAAAAGTTTGCAGCATGAAATAAAGGGTTGCTTAGGATGGATGGCATTGTTAGGATGATACTTATACTGGAAGTGCCTAGGGGGCCCCCAACTTGACACTTGCTGGGGGCCCCCAAAATGCTAACACCGGCCCTGGAATATACTTGAATCTAGAAGATGTTTGTTGTAAGGATCTGAAGAAGTGTGTCTTGGCACACGTGAAAGCGCTTATCTGTTCACAATAAATATATTTTATCCATTTATTGTGGTGGTCGACTTCCAGTTTGTATCCTCATTTTGACTTCATTTGTTTCTGGAGAAGACCTTTGGGCTACAGTGACTGTGTGTTTTCAGTTTCAGATTATATATCGAATATACTCGAGTGCAACAGTATCTAAACATCATTCAACGCTTTAATGCAGCTTGGGATAACTACATCCTCAAATAAAAGTACATTCACCACGTCATATCGATGGACCCGGTCTGTCGTTTCACTCCATACCTCTCAGCTGCCTATCTCTGATTTTCAGAGACGTCCCTGATTTAGACTCATATTTTACCTTTGCCCCTCTTCCCTCCTAAAAAACGCAGTGCATTGCATTTACTAACTGATAACAGTGATTACAGTTACAGACTTCTTTCACATCAGAAAATGTTAATTCACATTCACTTATTATGTCAGTGTCTGTCTGGGGTTAATAGTACTAATATTTTAAAAGTGTCCCTGATTATGCCTGGACTTGACACCTATGCTACACTCTAACAAACCGGCCGCTTGCTTACCGATCACATAATCATAAAGCAGCCCCGGATTCTACACAGAGGAGGTAAATTATTTCTATAAAAACACTGTCAGATGGGGGATAGGTTTAAGACCTGCACATCCGGCCTACAAAAAGACTACGTTCACAGCCAATAGTAGTTCACGGAAGGAATTGTTATCAACCAATCAAGTGTTAGATGAATTTGAACAGAACCGCGAGAGACCTGGAGGGAGAATTGCTATCTTTGGTAATGATACATTTTTTTATATTGTTTATTTGTTATAAAAAGTGACTGGTCTTAAATCTGAGCATGCTAACTTAGTAGTCCCAGGAGCTGTTTTTCAGGGTGACTGGAAAGACTGGGCGCGATTGAATTCTTAAATAATATTGATGTTGTTTTGTATTGGGTAGTGTTGTATCCCATTAATCCACTTGGCTGACGTACTAAGCAGTAGGGCAGGGAGATGAGTTACTTATCATAAGTATACTGTAGTTTAGTTTTTTTACGTGTAAATACTGGCTTGTTATGATAGTTGAAGTGTTATGCTTTTTAAGTGTTTATGGGGAAATCATGAAAGTCACGAAGAAGAAAAACGAATAATATAGTACTTGAATTGTGGTCTTACCAGTACAGATTTTAGGACCTGTTGAGTTTGGAGTCTGTGTACAATTAGTATGTTATTGAAAAGGACAGGTTTGGCAAGATCACCTCTGTGCTTAACACAGTGCTTCGCTTGTTTCCAGTGGTATCCATCTACGTGTTGTGTCTTTTTTTGATTTGTAACGGAACTCTTGGATTCTGAGATTCTGACTGCAGTACTCATTTTGCGTAAGTGTCTTACTGGGGGGTGGGGAGAGTATATATTTAAGTAAGCCATTGATTTGTTACTTGAGAGTATTTAGCCGGTGACTATTTAAAGCTCTTATGCTACATTAATAGTAGTGTGACTCGGAAGTAAAGAGTTACAGAAATGTATTTATGTAACTGATTTTGGGACATTTGTATTTTTGGGTATTCTACGCTGCTGTGTAAAGCCTAAATAGATTATATCCTGCAATCACAAAAATGTGTGTGTATGGGGATGTCATTGCAATTAAATTATTGGAATATTTGCTTGACACTGTACACAGTCCATGTTTTTATCTCTTTACATTAGCTAAATTGACAGCAAATTCCTAAAGTCACATTGATCTGTACTGATGTAAAGGGTTGTCAGACTTTAGACGAATAGACTCGGCATTTTCGCCGACGCTGCCTAAATTGGTATTGTCTTGGGTCAGCACATTATCTTCAGTTAACTAGCCATGCATAAATAACATCACTGTAGTAATATATGATGGATATAATGTATGACAATTCAGGGTGAAAATGGTTTGCAAGTTACACAAATCTACTGGCACCCTAACCGGTGATTAATGGAAGCAGCATCTCTCAAATCCTGTGTTGTATGGCTCTAAAATGACATAGAGTGTGAAAGCACTTGCCTGATGCTGAGATCTGCAAGTCATTATTTGTTTGTGATGTGAGAGAATGCTTTAAAACACGTTGGAAGATATTTTGCTTAGCTTGCAGATGACCAATTGTATCTAAATTTACATTTAGTGTCTACATAGACCTGCTATCTTGTACCTTGTGTGCCTTTGTTCCAACCATAGGTAGTGACGGATCTTGAACATTATTCCAATGTTCATTGCTCTTACCTGATACCAAACTGTTGTAGTGGGCTAGAAAAACGGTTGAGCTAGGCTGCATAATGCTCTCATAATCCTGAAAATGACTTTGGGTATCTGTTGCATTGGAGTAATTATTTACAGCATATTTCAAGGATGCATTTAAAAAATGCAGTTAAGTACTCGTGCATTAAATTGAGATTTTAATGGACCTAGTTGATTGTATAAAACAGCAAAAGCGTATTTTTAAAATTGATGATCATTACACTTAAAAAAAATTCTGCATTATTCTGTTATGGTCATAGATTTTTTTTTCATTTCTTCATAAAATACCTTTAAAAGTTTGACAGTTTGTATGTAATGACCCTTTAATCCTAAATAATTTAGAGCAATGAGACTGCAGTTTGCTAGCCTTGGTGAAAGTCTGATTTTGGGAAGGTTATTTTGAAGACAGATACATTATTCATTTCTACTGATATTCTTGATGTTTCTTTTCCATAGATTCTGCTGCATATAGTTTTAGGACCTATTATGGGTAATAGTGCTAAATGGCAGCTAATCTGTTTTTGGTAGTCTGGCTTTTATCCTGCATCCAGGGCTAAGAGTCGCTGTCATTCTCCTGTGTCATGACTAGTCATAGAATGCATAGGATTGTGCAGAGAGAATGCCAGGATAATGGCAATTTTTTCTGTTTGTTTTCAGGGGGGCTGGATACACGAGTGGTGGTGGCACACAGTGGGTCATCAAATGTCTACTGTCTGTGGGTGTAGTGGCGCTTCAATGATTTAAGCCCTTTATTGGGTGTTATAGTCTTGAGTGCCTCCAATTTTTTTTCTTTCTTTCTTTGAGAGAAGGCTGCCATGGGTTGTCCATTACTTTCTTATACCAATTGGTCTTCCTGCTACAATGCTCCTCTTCTTGAAAAGGAGTCTGCAGTGGAGAGGCACCTGCTCTGTATTGTCCAACTTCCTGAAATTTACCTTTATTTGTGTAGATGCATTCATTCACTTGCATATGTATGTAGATATGTTTACCTATGTACACAATGTGTACTTGCTTGTGTGTGCATAAGTTTGCTGTATATAAACCATCTGCAGTGTTCCTTTCTCATGAAAGGCAGTGGTGCTGCATTTTTGAAGTGAAAACAAATTATAATTATGATGGTAGTATATCAGTTTATGGGTACCATTTGAGTAACTGTTTTACTGTTTTGCTCTTGAATGCTAGGCTGTTTGCATTTGAGAAAACTGATGCTTAGTTTGCAAACTACGTCTGTATTACATATGATAAATGGGTGTGTCTGGAACAGGTCTCATGACTGAGAGGATACCCTGGTAATGAAAATAACTTTTGCCTTGATTAATAGTATTGGGTGGTATTTTTAATTTTGGACAGTGGAGATGCACTGTGGCTTGTATGCATCTGTGCCTTAGCTAAAGCAGTGTAGTATTAACTGTGTAGATCTCTAAAGTAAATTGTTAGTACTACAAATATTTTTTTTCCATTCCAAGAACCACAAAGCATCATAATGCTTCATGCAGATGTTAAGGACTGAAGACTTGCCCAATTTTTTTAAACACCTTTATTGAATTATCACTTATGACATAGACACATTTATATTTATATAAAACTAATCAAAATGTATTAAATTAAAATTAACAAACATTATGCTTAACATATATTGCTGTATATCATATAACCTAGGCAACATTACATAAATTATTCAATTCCTGCCCCCCCCCATTTTTAAGCAAGAAACATATTTTTATTAAGCCATCACTTACGACATAAGAAATAATACATTTTATATAAATGAAAACAAACTACACAGACACAATTGAAGTTGCAAGCAGGTTTTGGCAGACACCATGATTAGAGACATCTAGGCAATTCAAATTCTGTATCATAGCTCAGAAAATCATCTCCCTCATCACATTAATCTGCCCACCCAGCATCTCTGACGGTGCATCCTGCAGGGAATCCTTCAAGTCTGCAAACTCACTGCACTCCCAGAAAATATGTTCCCAATTACTTCTTTCTTCCCCGTTACAACTCCAACGTATATGCTCTACCTGAGGAAAAATTCTCTGAAGTCTACTTGGGGTATAAAAATGTCTATGTAAACATTTCCAAGCAAAAAATCCTAAATCGTCTAGATTTTGTCGCACATTTGGGAGATATGCATATATCCTCCCATTGTTTCTTTGTGAATTGCTTATCCAGTTTCAATTCCCAATCCTTTCTAACCTCCTGTGATTGATTCTTATAGTTATTATGCAATATTTTCTATGCTCTACTAATTAAAATGTCAACTTCTGTTTTAGATTCTACTAAAAACATTAACCAGTGCTGGCCTTTTGTTTAGGACCCCCTATTTCTTCTCTCTGCCTATACTCTGATATTAATTCTTTGTATGGAAGGCAGTCATTAAACCTTCAGTACAAATAAATTCTTGGCATCTTCCTATTCTATCATCTTTTTCTCTCTAGTTATTTGCTCCCAGTGTATTAGTTCCTTTGCCAGTTTTTCCAATAAATTCCATCCCACTGTTGTCTCTCTCCCTAATTGCAGTCATCCCTATTGGCAAAATCTCCTTTCCTCATTCCTGCGTTGGCTTGGTTCTTAGAGTACTTTCTTCTACTTTATGGATATAATATTATGTATGATTATTGTTACTCTCCTTAAAGGCCTGCATCCAAAATCCCAGTCTCTCATTTCTTTAGTGCCCCCCCCCCCCATTTCAACATCATCCCTTTCCATTTGGCTCTTTAAATAAAGCCTACAGTAAGTGTACACAATATGTATTCAGTAAAATTCTTATCACAGTTGTTGTGCTTTCTAGTCACTCAGCAAGATTACAGTGTGTACATGTAGTCTACACATTGTGGTAACCTTTATGGATCCCTGTCAATGTTTAAAGTTATATCAGTAGGAAAACTAAAATTAGGGGGAAGAAGGGTGTGTGTTATGTCTGTCTGTTCACTCAGAACAGTGTACAGTTGGTGTAGGCTTTATTGAATTTGGCCCATAGTTTTCTGCTTGTGCTACATATAGGAGCTTTAAATGTGTAGCTCTGAAATACCCCTTCAAATTGGGTAATTCCAATCTGTCCTGTTCTACTGGAATAATATGTTTATCTGACATGGGGAAGTCAAGAGGGATAAAGTCCTTCAGCTCTTTATTAATTGCTATCTACAACTTCTCTGGTCAATGAAAAGATGCCTCTCGTGTATATGACTAAAGACAATTTAACTGCTTGTATCTTGCTATCTATATCCATATAACAAAGCTTCCATTTGCTCAGTTTGTGTTATCTTTTGTTTAGTCTCTTCGCACATATTAACTGCCACACCAAAATTCTGTTTAATCCATACTCCTAAATACTTCATTTTATCATATCCACATAAGTCTGGATATTGGTTAACCAGTTTGTTTGTGGATACATAATTTACTGCTATTGCCTTTGTTTTAGCTTCATTCATTTTGTATCCCAAAAAGATTTGAAACTGTCTCAGAATGTTCCACAACACTGTAATGTCTCTCTCTTTTTTTTTTTTTTCTTTTCAGGTATAAAATATCTGCAAATAGAGGCATCTTTTCTTGACTACCATACCAATTATATCCTTGAATTTCTGAGTCCCTTATTTTCTTTGTCTTTGGTTCCAAATATAATGTAAATAACAAAGGAGAAAGAGGACATCCCTGCCTGGTTCCTCTGCTCAAGCAGAAATTATCAGAGAGGACACGATCCACTTTAATTTTTGCTTTCGTTTTCTCATATAGCCTCCTAATCAGCTTTATAATTTTTTCAGGAAATGCAAATGCTTCCGTTCTGCTTCCCTCTGGATTGTCAATGTTCAGTTAATGTTGTCAGATGTTTGCCTCCCCTTTCACAAGACCACATTCATAGTTTAGTACTAGGCTATCTGCCCTGGGGCATTTGTAAGCCTAGCCATAGTGATGTGGCTTTTGCCACCCCATGAAATGGTACAAAAATGTACAGAATAAATTTAGAATACTGTGCCTCTGTCTAGTAGTGACACAATGAAGGTCCCCTTGTATACTAGAATTAGTTTACTGTGCCCCTTTCTAGCAGTGACACAGATTTGACCCCTGGGCGTACGATCTCCCATCCACTCATCAAGATTTCTCTTGAAGAGAGTCCGTGAGGGGCTCTGCCTAATATGAACTGGGATCTTGTTCCAAAGCATGGGAAGCCTCTGGGTTATGGATCTATCCCTCCAGCATGTCCTATTCATACTTGTGCCTAGGTTTAAGTCTTTAGCTCTCGTGGTCATGATGGATTTGGATTTTTTGAGGTGGAGCATGTCCATCAGATCCTAATTGGACATGACCTTGTACGTCAGGCAGAGATCACCTCTGAGCAGGCGGTATGCTACTGAATAGAGCTGAAGTTTCTTTAGTCTGGCAGAATAAGACCTATGTTGGAGACCCTTGATCCTCTTGGTGAGGTACTTTTGTGGTCTCTCCAGCTGTTGCAAATGCCGGGTGACGTACATACCAAATGGGGCATTGTACTCAATCATGGGTCTGATGAGGGAGGAGTATAGGGGTACAATGACATCCTTGGATCTGGATGTGAATCCCTTCATGATGAGGTGTGCAAGGTAGAATGTTTTCTGACCACTTTGGCAACGTGGGTGTCAAATGAGAGGTCGCTGTTGACTTGGGTCCCTAGGTCTCTGATTACTTTTTCCGTACTCAGTGGGTTGCTGTCTATGTGATAATTTGTGGGTACTTTGTTTTTCCCAAAGGGGATGACTATACATTTTTTGGCATTTAGTTTAAGGCCGTGACTCCAGCACCAGTTGTCCGTTTCTGAGGCCTTTTTGTAGGATGTATGTGTCCGCTGGTGTATCGACTATGGTGCCTAGTTTGCAGTCATCTGCGAACTTTGTCAGCCACAACCCTCCCATGTTTGCTTTAACATCTGAGAAATAAATGCCGAACAAGAGAGGTCCCAGGACAGATCCCTGTGGGACACCACTTGTGACTGGCTGTGAGTCTGACATTGCTCCAGTTATTTTAACTTTTATGGATTCTGTCCTTTAGCCAGTTTGCAACCCATCTAGTGACATAAGGGTCTACGTTTAAGCTGTTGAGCTTATCTATGATGCCTGAGTGTGGTATTGTGTTGAAGGCCTTAGCCAAGTCCAGGTAGGCTGTATGGACTGCTTTGCCCTCATCAATGGCTCTAGTGACTGTTTCGAATAAGTCAACCAGGTTCAAAAGGCAGGATCTGCCCTTTACAAAGCCGAACTGGGTGGGGTCAAGTGTCTGTAAGTCCCCTATGTCTCTGTTTGTTTATGAGTTCCATAATGATTCTTTCCATGGCTTTGCAGACCAGGCTGGTTAAGCTTATGGGGCGGTAGTTCCCAGGGTCTGTAGAGGTACCCCCTTTGTGGAGTGGGACCACTGTTGCTGTACGCCAGTGTTCAGGTACATATCCTGTAGTAAGGCTAAGGTTAAATAGCATTTTTATGTGCGGGTTTAGCTCCTCTTGGAGTTCACGTAGCACGCAACCCGGGATACCGTCGGGTCCCATTGATGCTGTGTTTTTAGCTTTGTTGAGGGCGGTTCTCACTTCGACATCTGAGATGACGGGGAGATTACATTCAGCTGGGATAAGTATTTCTTCTTTTGGGGGTGAGAGAGGGGAGAAATTTGCGCTGAACCTGTCAGTCAGAATGTTGGTAACATCTGTGGGTTCAGTGTAATTTTTGTTGTTGTGAACTAACTCTGAGCATATCTGAGGGTTTCCGCCCAGGTTTCTAACATAGCTGAAGAAGGCTTTGTGGTTATCTTTAGTGTCCTTAGCGATTTTTCTCTCAAAGTTGGCCTTGGATGTTTTTATGAGAGAACATAGTTTTCTGCTAATGTTGTTCCATATCTGCCAATTTTGGCATTACTTTTGTCATTCTTTTAGCCATTATAGACAAGGACAGCTTATAATCATGGTTTAGTATTGAAATGGGCCTGTATAAAGCTGGATCTGATGGATCTTTACCGTCTTTAGCTGTTACAGCTACCACTGCTTTCTTCCATAATGTTGGTACTTCTCTTAAAATACTGTTTAAACAAAACCTTCCAGATCTTTATCGTTTCTTCCCTACTAGCTTTCAAACTTCCACAGGAATACCATCTGTTCCTGGGGACTTTCTGTAGCTTGGTTATACATCACAATTTTTATCTCATCCCCTCCTATCATAGCCATTAGTAATTGAGCCTTATCTCCTCTAACCTTGGCATATTTAATTCTTCCATAAATATTTCCATTTGTATCTTTTGTTGATTTCCATATTTCTCTGCCTTATACAGACTTTTATAGAATTTCCAAAATATTTCTAATACCTTTACAGAATCTCTTGTTATAGGCTCCCTAAGCTTGGCAATTGCTCTAGCCCTTTCGACTTTCTATTGCCTAAGTAGTTGTGCTAAAAGTGTTTCTGCTCTAGTGTTATAAAAAAAAAAACAGTTGCTTAACATAACTCTTTCTAAACTTGTGTATATTATCAAGGTACTCCCTTATTTTCTGTTTAGCATTCTGCAGTTGCTCCTTTTCTTGTTCTGGGAGATTCCCCCTATTGTGCAATACTTTAACATTTGTCAGTCCCTCTAAATAATCCTTGTTGCTTCTTAACCATAGCTCTATTTCTATCCTATTTTTAGACTCCACTTTAGTTTTATCCCACTCCCTAGCTATATTTTCAGAAGAAAATTTTGACTTGCCCATATTGGTGAAATAAAGATGACAGAAAGTAGCATGTACAGTTTTGGAATGAGCTTACAAGTGGGGAAACTATAATTTTTGGTATCCTAGTAAAGGAACAAAGCTCCTTTGAGTTCAAGAAGCATGTAACAATACAAGTGAAAAGGGTAGGGCAACACAGTAAGTGGACACCCTGTCACACAACTGCAGGTATGAAGTTCAGTTGTGACTGCTGGGCACTGTGAATGTAGTTTTGCATGTTATCAGCCTCACAGCTGATAGTTCCAAGTCATGACCTCTGTTTTCAGTTTGTATGGAGTGTTGTATATTGTTTTCTGTGCATGTTTTCTCAAGGCACTTCTGTCTCATCCCACATCTCAGAAATGTGGTTGAATTGCTGCTGTAAAATATATATGTATAGACAGTGAATGTACCCTGCCCTTGAACCCAAATTGTGGTAAAGTAGTCTAGAAGGACCAATTCACTTACCTGGTTAAAAATGAAAGTGTATAATTTAAGCATGTAAAACCAGCGACTAGGAGAATGGCAGGAGGCACTGGTTATTTATGTATGTAAAATTAATCTAGAGAGAGGGTAACAAGAAAAAAATTATATATTTTTTAATGCCCTTATTCTCTAGTGTTGAAGTTCTGGACTCAGTTTTCTGACTGAATTATTTGAGTTTGACTAATCTAAATATGACTGCCAGTAAGTGCCTCAAAAGAAGGTCAGGCTACCACAACCCACTGAAGAGGAAGTTTGTGTGTGTTTTTTTTTGCTGCCTGCGAGGGATGCTTATTTGAGGAGCTCTTTACTTCCTGAAATATTTTGATCTGAAGAGGCAGAAACTCTGAATGGAATGGTATCTCTACCTAAAGGTTAAGAGCAAGCTTGGCAACAAAGATGTGAACCCCCATATATAATTTTTTTATTTTTTTTCTGTGGCATACCAGTTTTGCAGTTTTCTTTTGTTTTTTTTTTTCTCTAATATTCTACTAACTTTCCAGTTTACTTGCTTGGTCTAGCATATCCATATTATTTTTATCAGAATGCTATGGTAAAAACACTAATCTTTTTGATTTTAATTTTATGAATCTTGATGTTCCAATGTAAATTCAGGAGTTTATTTTGAAAAACATAACTGACTCTGTAGAATCCCACTGTACAAGTGAAATACAAGCAGGGGTCTGGTGCTGTACAGTTAAAATATGACTTAAGTAGATGGGATTTTTATAAATTTATGTGGAATTGTACCGCCTTTGGACATCTAGTTGCTTCAGCACAAGCTAATTACAAATGTAGCAAATTAAGTGACATTATACCTTGTAATTCTGTATTTCAGAATTTTGAAACTAAAATACCCATATGTAACCCAAAGGGAAGTAATATATTGACTTGAATTAGCAAATTCAGGAAAATAAGAAACAAGTTAACAAAAAGTCTGACAGCATCTTGATAAACCATGCTTGGTACAGAAAATATCTTGTGTGAGGTTCTCTGGTGATTTCCTTTGATGACATGGGTGCTTGGAGACCACTGTGATAGTAAAACTGCAGGTGGCAATGTAAGCTTGTAGGATGTAAAGTCATTGGACACAATTTGGAGCAGTGTGGGTAATGTATGTGGAAGGTGGGTGAAGTATCCCTGGGGAGGCAAAGTTGCCCCTTAGTGTTACATGGAAGGTTGAGAGAGTATTTGTACAGGCAGCTTTGGGTAGTGGAATACACTAACTTGCTACTGTTGGTTAAAAATGAGACCCAACTATAGTGTGTGACATTCCTAAGCGTCTCTAAGGAAGCCAATAGCTTGTATGAAGTGCTGAAAAGGAAGAGAGGTCACCTTTGACATTTCTCAGATTCTTCACTGTCTGAAAGTTGACCTGAATGTAAATATCGTACATTACACTTACTGTAATGTACAAAATATAGTTTTTCTATGTAATCGGAAATACTGTTGCTTGCATTTCTGCCCTTTTTTATTTGTGAAATGTATTGTACTTCACCCTGGGCTGAGCCTCAAACTGGTTAGTATTAATCGGTGCACTACCTTTGTAAATAAATATATAGATAGATCTAGATCTGTCTTTATATTTGTACAGTGGGTGTGTGTGTGTGTGTGTGTGTGTGTGTGTGTGTGTGTGTGTGTGTGTGTGTGTGTGGATATATATAATAAATAAAAGCATTACACCAGCTTTTTAACCTTTTGCAGCTGTAAATTTGATAATTTATCCAATAGTTATGCAAAGACTTGGAAAAAGACTATGACTGTGTCTCTCAATAGGTGCTGTGGGCAGTCTTACAAGAATAGTGTAGACAGGACCACTACATGGTACTCTGTCTCTGTATGAATGCAGTGAGAGTTATGGCTGTGTGCATGACATTGTTGTACTTGTTTGTGGTGGTTGTTGGGCTTCACTTGGAATGTACCTCATCACTTGGAATGTACCTCATCAGCACTCCTGTTTGTGGTTTTCATGTAGAAGGATACCACAGTTGAGTTTGTGTAATCTTTGTTGTTAGATTTTTTTATTTTATTTTTTTTTACCTTTTCTGATTGTAACATTTGATGTACACTGGAGAAGGTCACTGCTGTGCGTCAAGTGAGTGGATAATGATCTCCACCTCCAAAACTGGTTTGTTCTCTTCAGGAGAATGAGGGACATCTGTCTTTAGTGGAGGATTTTAAATACTTTGAGTCTTGCTCCTGGGTGAGGGCAAGGGGAGAGGAGGAAAAGTGTGATACTTTTCAAAGCATGGCAGTTTCAATTTGATTTTCAACTCCAAATTATAAGTCTCATAATATTTATCAGCACTACTGTAAGCTCAGTCAAACAAGCTGCTTTTTAAATCTTTTATATTGTTACTTTTTCCTACAGCTGTGTGACCATGGAGTTGATTTGTATAAGTAGAGGGGTATGGTGATGCAAAAAAATTGTAGTTGATGCTATCCTTGTGGTGTCAGTCATCTAGTTTGCTGTTGTAAGGTCATGTTTCAGGTTTCCGTTTGTGGACCGGAGTGAAAGTAATACATGGATTAGAGCGGTATCTACTGAACTACTCTGTAGTGAAATGGAAACCTAAATTATTGAACAAAATTCTCTGTATACATCCTCATTCTCGCCTGATGGTTACAAGCTGTGAGGAGTAACAGAAAAAGTGAAAATTGAAGTGGTGGAAAATGGGTTTCCACCAGGTTTCTGGTCTTACTCCCTGTTGTAGGTTGAGGGCATTGATCTTTAAGATTTTCAAAGTAGAGAGACTGTTCCCTCTGATTTACTCCTCCAATGTTATGTGGTTTAGGCATCCTAATAAGGCTAGCTCTGGGGTGGCTCCCAGTGGAGGAGTTGCAAGCAAGCTTCACTAGGGAGGTCCACTGGCTAGGCCACAGTGGTAGGGTATTGCATTACATGTCTATGCTAGACTAAATACTTTGTGATTCCTTCAGTATGACCGCCATCTATGGCTGGAATAAGAGAGTTTGATTTCCTGTGCTTGGTCTGAGTCTACCTCTACCCTCATGGAAGAAGTTGAAGAAATGAGTGAACAAGAGTGCTGCCGCTCTGGTAGCTAACATTTTGGACCGTCATAGGTGTTTTACTAGGCTAATGACCTCAGCTGGGCCTTTTTAACCCTAGTCAAGCCTACCAAATGTATCTGACCAGTTTGGGTACCTTAGGGTTATTTTAAGGGATGTATGTAGGCTTGGGCATGGGTCGTCGAGCATTGACTAGCTACCTCTGCTAGAGTCATATATGCCAGATCGGGGTAAATTTATGATTTCCCATCCAGTGGTCTAGGTTGTACTTTAATTGGGTTAGGGAAGAACCGCTTCACCGGATGGAAAGCCTATTCCACGAGGTATAGTCTCTTGACATATCCCTGTCTGTCCAACATGTCCATTTAAGTTGCAGATGAGGTTTAGGTCCCTAGATAATGTAATTCTGAAGCTTTGTTTTGCAGATGTGCAGCAGATCCATCAGAATGAGTCCTAGGAGGCTTTATAGGCCTGGCATATGTTGCCTGTCAGCAGTCAGTTGCCTGTCAACAGATGGTGTACTTTGAGGTGGTCTGCATAGGGTATGTTTTTTATGACTTGACCTCATTTTGAGTGGAATCTCTCAGTTGTTGCTTATGCCTGGTCAGTTGTGTACTGAAGGGGGCATTGTACTCAGTGATAGGTCTAATGAGTGCAAAGTATAGCAGAACAGTGACATCTTTGACTTGGATGCTGTACCCTTGGTTAGAAGTAGCACATGCTTGTATGTAGCAGGCCATAGAATGATTTCATTACTGCTGTAGACCGGACAATTTTGTTCTAACTAAGCTCAGCTTGTGTGTACATATTCTGTTGTACTAGTTTTATGAAGTGATTTTATATTTTGTTCCTCAAGGTAATTAGCTAATGTGTCCCCTTCATTTATTCATTTTGTACATTCATTGTCCTAACGTATTTGGGTCCCCATGTGCTACCATACTTGTATGCCTTGCAGGTCTCCTCCTTTTTTGCTCCCCAGCAGCCTTGCTATATGTAAATCCTCTACCTGCCACAGCATCTTATACTGCTCTGCCTATATGCCCATTGGGCTATGTTCTCATTTCTCTACCATTTTCACACACTCCCTCCTGTGGGTAAATTGGTTCAGCCTCTCTTTGTTGTAAGACTTGTGCATTGGGTAGTTGGGGGGATGGGGGGGGATGCCCAGGAACACTGTGGTGAAACTCTCTGGCTTACAACTTCCAGAAGCTAGCTTTGACAGCCGAGTGTAATATTTTGTTACTTATTTTTTAGTATTAAGTCTTCATGGATTCCATCGCAGGCTTTCCCACATATCTCTTTTTAAGGAGTGAAGACTAAAATCCTTTTCTTAGGTGTCTAGGTACTGCTCGACCTAGAATACCCAAAGCCTGTTTAAGGCAATTAACCATCACGATGTTCATCAGGCTAGCTTCATTAAAGTCACAGAGCTTTCACAAGAGGCATTCTCGCGAGTCTCATTTACAGAAGTTCAAGGCTACCATTTTATTCTGTGATCCACCTGCAGAATCACTTGGATATTCAGATGTGCTTCTGTATGTCCACTTTCATGTGTGTATGACTGTATTTCTGCATGACAAGGTAGGAGGGCAGATTATTTGGCTTTATTGTTGTTGAGGGCTGATTGGAGCTCAGCACTATAAGGTTCAGAAGCTTTATGAACATGTTGGGAACTAAACCATCCAATGCTCCACTAAGAGATTAGGTGGTCATCCTAGATTGGTTTAAAACCTTCTGTTTTGGAAACAAGGCTGCTAAACTGGATATAGGGTTCTACTCTTTTCTATCCTCAAAAGAAAATGAGTGCTTGGTGGTCATCAGATAAAAGTTGTTTCAGCGTGGTCTCTTAAGATTTTAGAATGCTGGTCACACTTTTTGGTATGTCTTGCCTCCTGTATCTGGTCAGCAACCCCTAAGATTGTGTTGCAAAAGTGAGTATTTTTAAACTTTAATTGATTGGGTAAATGGGCTAGATCACATTCACTGATGTCCTGGGTTAAAGATGGAAGAAAACAAATCTAGTTTGTACAAAGTGCATTAAATGGCCTGGCTATTTAAATGACTTGTCACTTTGTACAGAAATGAAATGGATCTGTCATTTATCCAAAACTTAGATTATCAGCAATGCAGACTTTGCTGTTTCCATCAGTTTTAGCTAGTGACTGACCCGTTTTGCTTTGCAGAATACAGTAGGTTGTAGCCAGTATTTTAAGGGGTGGTGAAGATAGGTAACATCCTGCAGGTATGGGTTAGCGTTCAGAGTTTTTAAAATCTCAGTTCTGTCTCCTGCACATGCTGTGCTTTTCCAAAGAAAGGGGAATGCAATGTGCTGGCCTCATTGGTTATTCCCTTGCAGAGGTTGCCAGCAATGACCCAACCATCCTGACCTCTAGTATTAGTAGTGGTCTCTGACAGAGAAATAACACTACCTTGTCTAGTGCTGTCTTCCTCCCCTCTCCCTCTGGAGAAAAGGGGGCCATGCCCCTTCACTCCCCATTACTAATAGCTCCTCCTAGGGCTGCTAATAGAAACACAGTTGTCTGGGATGCAGTCAGGGTTCCATCCCTCATTGCCACCGAGCAAGGATTTTGTCTTATTTCTGGTAAGGTCTAAGAGATGCGGTGCCAATATACTGTAATGAGAGAGACTTTTTATATAATACTTCATGCAAAAACATAACCATTTTCTTGGTTGCAAGAATAGGCCATGGCTGGATGGCCACCTTATTGGCAACAAAAATATAAAGCTTGGGAATATTGTAAAGCTAATGACCTTGAAGTGAGAAAAGGGTTTTTATCGTACTCTTAAGAAACATCTCAATATAAAACTCAAGTAATTCAAAACCAGAAAAAATGCTTCACTAGCCATCAATTTTTTTGCGAGTTCTCCGCAAGAATTCTGGTTTGTCTGTGCTCCTCACCCCAGGTAAACCTACTCCAAACTCTGCCCCAAACCCCAGTGAATCTAAATATTCTACAGCCTGTACTTGTAATACTAATTATATTAACTGCTTCATTCATCTGTCCTAAGTTCTCACTGTATCTCAACTATTAGCAACAGCACAAATACTTTCTTTATTCAGTCTTTACCTACTTCAGCAATGCAATTCTTTTTAAGTTGCGCTTCACAAAAAGTTCCTCAAACAACCTGCCTGCAGAATTACTTGGAGTAGCAGCTATATCCAATATATATTTTCATTAACATATCCATACGTGAATATGTCCCAGACATCTGGAAACAATTATTATTCCACTTCGTTAAGGTGGCGAATCTTGAGTTCAACAGATCTATCCCATCTCATCTCCACCACCTAAAATCCTAGAAAAATGTATCCATTCTCTGCTACTAAAGTCTATCCTCTCCCCATCACATCATATTTTTTTGATTTAGTACACAACAGTGATTCTGCTCTTCTCTCCTTTATCAATACAATTCACTACCACAGGGGAAAAAAACTGTCTGCAATTTTTCTGGATTTATCAAACGCGTTTGACAGTATCTGCTCAACAGCCTTTCCTCTCTAGGCCTCTCAAATGACACATACATTGTTTGGTTCTCTCTAACAAGACATTGAAGTACCAAATGGAAACTAACCAACCCACTTACCCCAACCCACTTACCCCTTTCTCCTAGTTTGTGGGAGTACCACAGGGCTCTCTTCAGTCCCTTACTATTTAACATCATTCAGTGATCTTCCCCTACACTGTGCAGGTGCTTCAGTCGTTCAATATGTAGATGAATTATCCAATTGCTTTCTATGCCAAATCAATCTCTGAACTGCAGAACTTCACACAGACTACTTTCATATCTGTTGAAACTTGTCTTAGGGACTCTAGTCTTTTTGGCATTGAGCATAAGATTACATTTGTGCTGTTTTCCACCAAATCCTTTTTCATTAGCAAAACAACTTCTGTCTCATCTCAGTAAATGGAACCACCAGCAGTGTAGTTTCTCTTGCTGAATTACTAGGCCTCGCAATTGATGATGCATTAAATTTGCTAGCCACAGACAAAAAGTAATTTAAAATCTCCAAAATCTGGGCATGCTTTATATACCCAAATGGTATTTTACTAGCTATGTCAGAAAATGCATAGCCTCAGCCTTACTGCATATGAAAAAGTTGGAAGCAGAATCTGTTTTCACTAACTTACATATAACCCATATCCCCAAGTGCCATATTTGCCACCAACTCTTCTGCTTGGCTTTACCAACTACCTCGTCACCATTCAATTGAAATATGTTCACAAAATCGTCTACTATCCTGATACATGTCCTGCCCCCAGCTCTTATATTGATGCCATTCAGCCCAGACCCATTAGATCCTCAGAAACATCCTTGTGCTGTTTATTCACAATTGGCAACTCGTATTGCAATGCTCTTTACTCACACTGGCTGAACTCTCTTCCACTACCTATCTGTGAAAATCTTCAACCACAGTTTATTCGACTTTCAATTAAGTTGCAACTCCTCTCCAACTGGGTGTGGTGGTGCCCTTCCCCACCACCACGTTTAATCTTTTCAAATTCTTAAGATTCATGCTCCGTACCTAGTCAGACTATCCTCCTCCATTAAAAAGTCACCTAAATGTCTGTCCCATCAATTAAACTAGGATGACTACATCTCAGTAGTTTTCAAACTCCCTTTTCCTCTCAAACCCTATGGTATCTACTAATAGTATGCAATTCTCCGAATCAGCCTGGATCCACTTCTACCTTTGAACATCTGTACTACTGAAACTGAATAACTCTCCTTAAATTATTATTTTTTTTAACTATCTCTTTATTGACATTTCTTAAATAACATTTCCATGAGTTCAATACCAAGAACAAACATATTAGACTGGAAAACAAAAATAGTTGGATAACTATGTTAAATGCAATGAAATGTACTAGAGTGACAGGATGGTGCATCACATCTGATTTGGCAAAAAAAGTTTATTAAAATTATTAAATCATTCAATAAACTATATACCTGTACTGCTTGCCAGAAAAACACAAACAATATGTTGACATTGTAGGTGTACTTGGTATGTAATTATTTCTATTGGGGAAGAATAAAATTAGGCTGGATTATAACAAGTATCCCAAGTAAATGATGGAGGGGGAGAGGTGTTTGGGATGGAGTGTAGAGAGAAAATACAGTTTTATTCCTTAATAATTGGACATTGGTAGGAGTTCCTCAACTTCAGCTCTGTAAATGACTTGTTTCCAGCTGACTTTTACGTAATTTGTAAGTATTCTAAAGTTGTAGTTTTTTTTCAATGTTTGTTTATCCTTTAGTCTCCATTATGAAAAATGTTATGTTTAATACTATAATTTATTTTTGCTTGAAGCTTTTGCCACAGGGGGTCACTGAAGGGGGGATTAAGACAAAATTGAACTTTCTCGATAAATGACTATTGTGTTGTGTTTCTCTCTGACAGGTTGAGAATTATGATGATTGCCACGTGCATGGCTTTCAATATGTGATCACCAAACCTAGGTAAGGTGGTTGGGAATATTTCAGCATTAAGGAATTTTACTGAACTTGTGCTGGGGAAATGGATTAACAAAATCTGACCTGTTTGTTGCTGCTGCTTAAGGTTACTTGTCTGTAGCCCATTGTCCAGTCAGCAATGGACTGGTACCATGCCAAGTCCAGCCATCGTAGGTCCTCTTCATAACTGCGTGCTGAGCATTGGTTACTGTTGTGAGATATTAATCTCTTTCATAGGTGTGTACTAAGCTAATGGCCCTGGACCCTTTACAAGTCTATCCCATAGGATTACCCTGGCATTGTGCCACCCAACCTTAGTTCCTAGTGCCTCTGTCGAGTACAGCCACTGGAGTGATCCCTGGCATGAATTTTTTATTTCCATCCACTCAAGATTCCTCTTGAAGAGGGCCAGTGAGGTGGTCTGCTTGTCTATTCCATAGCATGGGCAGTCTCGGGGTTATGAACCTGTCCCTCCAGCATGTTCTGTTGATTGTGGTAATGAGGTTAAGGTCTCTGGAGCATGTGGTGCAGAGGGATTGGGATTTCTTTAGCTGTAGCATTTCTAACAGAGCTGGGGCAGACATGGCGTTATAAGTCAAGCGGAGATCGCCTCTAAGTAGGCGATATAGAATAATTGGAGTATTTTTGAGTCTCTCCATATAGGACAAGTGTTTAAGGCCTAGGATCCTCTTTGTGAGGTAGTTTTACGGCCTGTCCGGTTGTTGCAAGTGTCTAGTGAGGTACATGCTAAATGGGGCATTGTACTCAATTGGCCTAATGAGGGAAGAGTAGAGGGAGACCATGAACTCTTTCTTCCTGGATGCAAAACCCTTAGTAATGAGATGTGCCACATAGAAGGACTTTCTGACCACAGTGGCAACGTGGTGGTCAAAAGAGAGGTTGCTGTCAACCTGTGTTCCCAGATCTCTTACAACACCTTCTGTGTTCAGTGGACTACCATCAATGTGGTAATTCAAGGGAATTGGGTTTTTCCCAAAGGGGATGAAGACACATTTTTTGGCATTGAGCTTAAGGCTATGGTTCTGACACCAGTTGTTGGTCTGTATGACCTTTTCTGTAGGATGTCAGCATCACTTGGGGAGTTAATAATAGCTCCCAACTTGCAGTCATCTGCGAACTTTAGTCAGCCAGAGTCCCTTTGTGTTGGTTTGGACTTCAGAGAAGTAGATAACCAAACAGGAGAGGACCCAGGACCGAACCCTGTGGGACTCAACTAGTGACTGGTCGGCAGTCTGACTTAAAACCCACAGTGTAAAAGTAGCTGACTCCATCTGTGAGCCAGTTTGCAACCCCACTTAGTAATATATGGGTTGATGCCTAGCTTAGTAAGTTTTTCTATGATTCCTGAGTGGGGAATGGTATAAAAGGCCTTGGCCAGATCAAGGTAGGCTGTATGAACCATCTTACCTTCATCCACAGCTCTGTTGACTGACTCAAAGAAGTCGACCAAGTTGAGCAGGCATGATCTACCCTTCACAAAACCAAACTGTATAGGATCCAGAGTTTGGAGATTCCCTATATCCTTGTTTATTGGGTCCATGATGATGCGTTCCATAGCTTTGCATATCGGACTTGTCAGGATAATGGGGCGATAGTTCCCAGGGTCTGTAGTTGCTCCTCCTTTGTGGAGAGGGATGACTCTAGCAGTGCGCCATTCGGTAAGGACAAAGCCTGAGGTAAGGCTGTGATTGAACAGGGCACACAGGTGAGGTGCCAGTTCACTCTGTAGTTCATGTAGAACAGAGCCAGGGATACTGTCCGGTCCCACAGAAGCTGTATTCTTGGTCTTGGAGAGTGCTGTTTTAACCTGTGCAGCAGTAATACTGGGTGCCTGGCAGTCTACTGGTATTGTGATTCGCCTTTTTTTTTTTGGGGGGGGGGGGGGTAAAGTTAGCAATGAATCTGTCTGCCAGTATATTTGCAATATCTGTTGGCTCTGTATAGGAGGTACCATTGTGCAGTAGCTCAGAACAAATCTGGGTATTGCCATGGGGATTCTTTACATAACTATAAAAGGCCTTGTGGTTGTCTTTACTATCTGCTGAAATTCTGTTTTCATAGCTAGCTTTAGAGGATTTGATGAGGGATCTTAACTTTTTGTTGAGGCTGATAAGGGAGTTTACCCAGTCTTTGGACTTCACATTATTTCTCATCGATTTTCCTCTTTCTGTTGTAGAGTTTTTTATGGCAGGGGACCACCAAATCTTCTTTCTATTTATTTATTTATTTTTTTGAGAAGAGTGTCTTAGTTTTATTGGGTATGTTGAGATCCATGCATTTGTGTATGTGTTCATACAGTACATTGGTGTATGATTTGGCGGTCATGCAACTATTCTCCATTTGAATGGGTGCCTTGAAGTTGGCCACCTCTGCTTTTAGGAGCCCAAAGTTAGCTTTAGAGAAGTTTTTCATGATGGTTACCTTTGTTGGGAGGGATGTGGATTTCCAAGGTGATTAGCTTGTGATAGGATCTAACCAGGGATGGGATGACTATTGATGTAGAGCAGTGGTCACCCATGTTAGTAATAACCAGGTCAAGGATGTTGCTACCTCTAGTGGGGGTAAGAAAGAGCCGGTCCAGGGCATTGGAATTAATGAATTCCAGAAAGCGTTGGACAAGTGTATTGGTACACGAGTAGTTTTTCCAGTTAATGGAGGGGTAGTTGACGTCGCCCAGGGTAGTTGACGTCGCCCAGTATGAGTGTGTTGGGTTGGAATCTAATATTCTCCAGGGTGCTTAGGAATGTGGAGTATGAATCTTGGGACATGGTTGGAGACTTATAGCAGGCTATGACCTGAATCTCTGTCTTAGCCAATGTTAGCTGCACCTGAGGTATCTCGGATGCGTTATGTTGGGCTACCAGTCTGGATGTGTGTACATCAATTATGAATATGGAAACATACCACCTTTTGGAGCTTCGGTCCAAGTTCTGGGGCCGAAAGGTGTGGAAGGAGTTGTAGCCTGGTAGTGCAGGGGTGCTTTCTGCTGCCTTGAACCAGATCTCTGTTACTGCACAAATTTCAATGTTCTCCATTTTAAGGAGTATTTCAAGTGAGTGCATTTTGAGATTTAGACTTAGCGTTGAGCAGCATGACCCTCAGATTGCATTTCTTTGTAGCTGTTAAAGTGGTAATTTGGTGTTTGGAACACCACCTAAAAAGGCACTATAGGGGTGGCAAGAACCTTGGCCAGTATCCAGAAGCCCAGGGGTGACAGATGCAGAGCATCGAGGTCGGTCGGTCATGTCATCCCAGGCAGACAGATGCTGGATCCCCTTAGAATGACACCAGAAACTTAGCTAATTGTTGAAAGCAATCATTTTCTGCTGTGGTATCCTTCTGGGTGATGGTAGGATGCTTCTCAGGGCTAGGGTCATACCCACCTGGGCTACATAATCAGAGAGCTCCTCCATGTCTCTCTCCATGTAGTCCAAGGAGGTACGTCTCTGGTCATTCCCACCCACATGTACAATGACAGTCACATTTGTACCTGTTTTTGAGGGACCCGAGTGCGTGCGTTATGTGGTGAATCCTGGCGCCTGACAGGCAGCTGACTTTTTTCCTTATTCAACCTAGTGTGACAGCAGTGTGTCTCTCACTATCGAGTCACCTGTGACTAGTGTGTTGGGCATGCTGTTTTGCCTCGGGGGCTTTGGTTGAGTGGCACACTGTTTAGGAGAGTTATGTGTCTCATGATTAGTGTTGCGGTGGTTGAGTGCGTTTCTGCCTAGTAGGTCTCTGCTGTTGGGTTAGATTTTTATTGAGACCCTCTGCGAAGGTGGGTGTGTGGTTTGTGTTTTTATGTGAAGGCAATGCTGGTGTGTGTTCTGGAGGGCTATGTGTTCCATGTGGTGTGGTGCAAGTGTTGACCTTCTCTTGACCAGCTATTCCGGTCTTGGCTGGAGAATGCGTGGATTCCAATTTGGATATACAAGTGCATCTCTCACAAGTCTGAGTATTGGTGGGTAAGAGGAGAGGGTTGTCAGTGTACATGAGGCAGTTGCCACATTGCGTCAGGATGCCCATGTTCATTAGGTTAATAGGAGAAAGCATAGGGAAACTGACCTTTAGACATGCCTGGAGGGGTGGGCTTTAATAAGTACTGGAGCCGTTTCCTTGTAGAACGTTTAGTGCTGGTAGCACTTATTGTGTACTACAATAATTGCTACAAGAAGTCTGGTAAAGTGCTAAACTAACAAGCTAGTAAAAGTGCAGGAGAGGAGAGAACTAGCAGATCTAAGGGAAAAATTGAAGAGCAGACTTTGGCACTGCTTAGAAGCTTACAAACGGTCCTGGATACAGCAAATCTTTATCTGGACTAGATTAGTTACAGGAAAGGTGGGAAACGAGCAGATGTGGGCTAGAAGGTTGAAAGAGATGGAAAAACTGCACAAACGGCCAATGAACTACAATTTCTGGGCCAGAAACCACTCCTCTTGTGGTTGATAGGCTACCCAGTGCTTGGATCTATTTTATGATATTGCACGCTCAGAAGAACGAACGACACATAATCAACCTCATGTAAGCGAAAGCTTGCAAAGTCAAAACCTCAGAACAGCTGCTTTTTTTTTATCCCCCTCCCCAGGGAAAAAAATCACTGTTCCGAAAAATAAAAAAATAAAACATTGCATAATGCCCCCCCCCACACCCCCCTACTTAAATATACCAACTGAGATCGCACTACAGTGCCGAAAAGACAAAGTAATGAAATTAGCCAAACTAATTCTTTCCCAGGGAAAGAATTTGCTGAAAAGCCGCTTCGCTATTTTGCCTTTTCATGGTTTTCAGTTCGACAAAGACGCATTTGACAATCTGCGACAGCTTAATAGGGAGACCAGTGCTTACCACTCCCACTGATAAGCTCGAAGGCTTCCCCCAACACACAAAGGCTTGGGGTGGCTCAGAAGCTTGCCAACATTCCTGGATACAGTAAATCTGTATTTGGACTAGACTTGTTACAGGAAAGGCATGAAGCGAGCACAAATGCGGGCTTTTAAACCAGAAAGTTGAAAGAGATGGAAAAACTGCCCAAATGATCAAACTACAATTTCTGGCCCAAAAAACATTTCTCTTGTGATAGGCTACCTAGTACTTACCACTCCCACTAATAAGCAGGAAGGCTTCCCCCTACACACAAAGGCTTTGGGGGCTCAGAAGCTTACGAAGAGTCCTGGATACAGCAAATCTGTACCTGGACTAGAATAGTTACAGGAAAGGCAGGAACAAATGCTAACACTGGCTTTTAAACCAGAAAGTTGAAAGAGATGGAAAAACTTCCCAAATGGCCAGTAAACTACAGTTTCTGGGCCAAAACCCACTCCCCCTTGTGGTAGATACCTAGTGCTTATCACTCCCACTAATTAAGCTAGAAGGCTTCCCTCCAACATAGAAAGGCTTGGGGGGGGGGGGGGCTCAGAAGCTTACAAACAGTCCTAGTTGCAGGAAACAATGTTAGAATTTTTTTTTTTTTTTTTTTTTTTTTACAGAAAGGCAGCTGAAACTGCAGTAAATACAATTCAAATGCAGTGCAGGCTAGCACACTTGATTGTGTAGCAATATTATGGCAAATGCAATTAAATTAACAAATGACTAAAAACAAGTGCCAAAGGCCGTAAATTAGAAGGCTACTAATAAGCAGTAATAAATGCAGAATAAGAGCAACTAAACAGATAACAGCACACACAACAGCAACCTAAGACTGTTATAGTAAGAACAGCCGAATAAAGTGCGTGTGTGCGCATGTATATATAGATATATAGGAGTCTACTGCTTTTGGTCAAATTACATTTGGTCGAAAATGATTTCAGGCAGCCCATTTCACTGAAATTCCATTTGGTTGAAAATGGAATATAGCCCCTGCCCCACTGCAGTGCAACCCTGGAGTGAGAATATAAAGTTGGTGGTGGGGGGCACAACCCCCCATATAAGTGCAGTGTATTCACTATTATATACTTGTGTATCCATTAAAAATACATTGAAACATATAACGTCAGTAAAAACTAGTTGCAAAATGCCAACCCCCCGACTTTATATTTTCACTCCAGGGTCGCACTGCAGTGGGGCAGGGGCTATATTCCATTTTCGACCAAATGAGCTTTCAGTGCAGTGGGCTTGCCTGAAATCATTTTCGACCAAAAGCAGTAGACCCGTATATATATATTCTTTCTCTAATATCTATATCCATCTATCTATATAATTTGCTCTGTTTTTTGAGGGAGGGAACAGAGCAGGATTAAGAGGCTACAGGGGTTGTCCTTCCCAAATGCTTTCTTTGTACACAGTGGATACGGCCGAAGAGATGGGGACAAGTAGGAGTGCCTGAAATCAGAATATGATCTCACTGCACTCGGCTGAGTGAGCAAATGAGATGGGCCCAGAAGAAGTATCCAAATACAAATTTACAAGAGGGGTGGGCAGTTTCAAAGCCACCAAGATTAACACCAAAGCAAGAACGGGGAGGGAGGGTAGGGAACTAACTGTAGAGAGACAGAACCCACATTATTCAATTTAATATTCAGTGAAAAAAAAATGCAGTACTATATGAAAACGTGCAGATAACTGTACTTAAAATCACTTATACGTCCAGTTGATTGCAGGTAGATTTTAGCCAGCCAAAGCTCAGATATTTATTTATTTATTTTTCTAACCTGGTGTTACCTTTTCCTATAAGGAAACAGACCTTGTGATGCCTAGGATATGCTGCAGTCTTGGATTCCCCCACATGTTGAACACTTTTTTATAAATAGTAAAAACTACAGTATGCAGAAATTTTCAAAGCCTTGTCCCTTTTATCAGTCTTGTAAATGCTACTGAGAGGTAACCTGTACTTTTGCGTATACAGGTTCAGCAGACCTTTTATCAGACCTATTAAACATTCACAATTCCAATGGCATTCTAAGCACCTGCTCAAATTTCTCAATCTATTTTTTTCAAAGGAAGTGTTGGAAGGATAGGTTTGTGTCACAGAGAGTACTGCTTCTATGGAACTGTCTTCTATCTCACACAAAGCAAAGTACTTCTGTTTCTTGAGATGTAATTTGGACAAGTGAATGGGTAACTGCAAATTCCCCTCTCCTTTCCATTATGGGTAGGGGAGACATTTAAATGTCACGACACATCTTTGGCCTATTTCTGCGTTATTTCCAAGCAAAATATAACTGCTAAAAACTACCATGGGAATGTAAGGCTAGATTTCTTATGATCCTGCCAAAATCAGTAGCTTAGTAAGTACCTATAATCTATACAGGTAACCTGTATAGTCTGATATTTGTGCAGGTGATGCTTAGCCATTTGTGTGTAGCGTGCCTTGACGACTTAACATTTTCCCTAAGCTGTGCAGCTATACTAGAGCGTTCTATTCCTGATTAGGTGATGGAATGACTGAAACTGTGGTATCCAGATGAGTGCTTGCATTTGTTTATTCCAGTATCTCTTCATGGCCATTATAGAACCTAAATAATAGTGCTTCATTTCTGTCTTGCCCTTATATTGTGTAGATACTTTACTTCTGTACAAAAGTTTAAAAAAAATGCTGTCTGTCCCATCTTACAGCAGCTTATTCTTAGCTGTGTACCTCAGGACTTGAGCCTTTTGTTGATACCAGACCTTTGGCTGCTTTTGTGCCTTGTCAATCCTATGAGCTTCCAAAGCCTGATACTAGAAGTTTGTTCGTAATGTGAATTTTGCATTTACCTTTCAAACTCCTCGTATATTGAATACAGGTACTCCCTTGGCACATAGTCTACCAGTTTGCTGAACTCTTGGTAGAATCTTGTGACCCACCGGTATTCAGTGAGACAAGTACTTATTACTTTTAAGAAGCCTGCAGATGTCATCAGTTTATTCTTTAGGGCAGAGTTGAGCTGCTTTAGCAGTCCATTTGTTTGTGCGATGGGTAGTAGTGCTTAACTGCCTTATTCAATGGTATACCACACCTAGATCAGCAGATAACATATAATTGGCACTCCACTTCTTGCAGAAACTTCTGACAGCTGAATGTTTCATTTTTTGTTTCTTTATAGTTTTCATAACCTAGTATAGCTTGGAATTCATCCAACTACCATGAAGGGCCATTTTAAGCTTAACCAATAATACAAGATCAGAATTGAAGCCTGTATCTTATGGTTATGTGATGAAGACCTTAACCATTATACCAAACCCACCTGCTAAAGTGTTTCTCCTGAGTGGGAGAAGACACAGCTATATTTACCTGACACTAGTTGCGTGCACATACAAGTTTACCACTGTTGGATTCAATCCATCTGCCTGCACAGTATCAACTGCAAGCACCACAAACAGGTTTTAACCTTTTTATTTATTTCTTAATGCAGTGCTAAAAACCAATAGCACAGACATAAAGAAATAAAAAAAAATGAAAAATGTAACCTCAGACGAGTTTCTTATTTCTAAAGAAAAGGAAAAATCTGCCCCTTATGGAATAAAATGCAATGCTCTTAATAGTTTGGTGCCCTGTATAACATGGTGTGTACTTGCAGCTGCTCAATTAAGAGCTTCCAGTTTCTTAATTTTTGTGTTTTTTATTTTCTGTTTAGTCTCTCCACATGCATCCTAGCTGCCATCAAAAAATCCTTTTTAATCCATATTCCTAAGTATTTTCCTTCCTAAGTCCCTATAAGCACAAATGTTGCTGAGACAATTCATGAATTGATGCATAGCGTATTTTTAACAACTTTCATTTTTCTATATTTTGTATCCCAAATTACTATGTTCTACAATACAAAAATGTCCCTGGTTGGACATATCAAGTTCAATGTAATATCTACAAATAAGGGCAACTTTTCTTGATCGCGTACCCAGTTATAGTTGAATCTGTTTTTATTTAACTGCTCTAAATATAAATCAAATAACTGAAGGGAAAGAGGACATCCCTGCCTGGTTCCTCTTTTTTAAAACTGTGCTAGTCAGAGAAGAGCCCTCCCACTTTAATTCTTGCCTGTGGCCCTTCATTGATTAAAAATTAATGAGGAGGATATATTGGGGAATGCAAATGCTACCCATTTGAGTCTATACCGAATGCTGTTTTTGCATCAAGACTCGCCAACAATAGTGGTGTTGCTCTGCTTCCCTGTGGATTATCATTATTCTCATTAATGTTACCAAGTGTTTGCCTCCATAACAAAATTTCACTGATCTAGATCTGTCACTTTTGATAACATCTTTTGTTCTGTTAGCTAATACAGCCATGTTCACTTTTTTTTTTTTTTTTTTTTTTTTTTTTTATAGATAATTCTGGATTAAAATTGAAATTGTTCTATATTTAGCTGGATCTAAAAGGTCTTTACCCTGTTTCAGTAATACCACCACTGCTTGCTTCTTTGAAAAATGTCTCTCTCCCCCTCCTCCTTTTAATGTTGTGAAACAAATCCAATCCATATCACTGTCTTCCCTCTTGACTTCAGGGAATGCATACCATATGCTCCTGGAAAACTTCCTAGTTAATTGATTATACATCACTTTTTATTGTATGCCCTACATATCTTGTTTGTTAATTACTAAGCCATCTTCCTGTTACTCTACACAGGTAAGTTCCCCATTAAGATTTCCATTTGTGCCAGTTCTTGGTTTCCCATCTCTGCTTTATAGTAATTTTTCATAAAATTTCCAAAATAGTATCTTTAATATCTCTAGGATTTCTGATCGATAATTTCTAGACCCTATGAAAAGAAACATTGCTGCAACTCCTCCTGCTCTGTGTTGCTTAAGTTGTTATGCTAAAAGTTTTTTCTCTCGCTTATAAGAAAATAACTGCTTAACGACAACCTTTCTAAACCCATTTGTATTGTCCAAATTATTTATTTTAAAACTGAGCTTGCTCCAACTCCTCATTTTGTAAGATCCCCCTTCTGTAGTACTATCTCTAGTCAACCCCTCTAAGCAATTTGTATTACTACTTTTTAGTATCATATTCTCTATCATTCTAGCATATTATAAGTCCATTTCCATTTACTACAGATGGATTAGCTAGTGAGTCAAAACTCTGAAATCATACACACTACTTATTCCTTAAATTTCTATCTCTTTAATGAAGAAGTTGGGAAGAGCCAATACCCCAATATTATATAATTAACAATGCATCTTTTATGCTTTAGTGGTACGTGACCTGATATAATTTATTGGATAAGTCTTTGTATTTTGAAATATGATTTCCATCTTGGGGGATAATATGTAAATTCTGAAACTTAAATTATGTAAGTTCTTGCTACTGAATTTGCATCTTTCATAACAAATACTCTTCAAAATCCGCTCACTCATTTCACTTGTAGGTCTCTGATGTATCTTCAGTACTGCAAATTTAGGTTCCAGTCCATGGCCTTTTGCAGCTGAAAGTTTGTGTCAAACACACAATTTTCCTAAGCTCTATACAGCAGTAGTTTCAGGTAAAATACAAAGAAATGCCAGCAAAACCCTTTCTACCACAAATCCACCTTTGTCATTTGTGTTTTCCTGTAATATATCACTATTGTGTGTGGTATGGAAGAACAACGTGGCAGGGATAGCCACCTGGTAGTGTAAACCTTGGCTCTAGAATTGTTCCTGTTGAAGTGAAACCATGACTCCATGTGCAAAAATGGGGCGGGGGGTTATAGATGGCTGGATCAGTATTGAGACCCCTCTCATAAACTTCTCCCCTTTTCCTTTGTCCCTGATATTCTTAATATCTTTCCCCAGATCCTTTCTTTGTGAAATTCTCATGTTCATTTGTATCCAAATGTTTCTCCTGTAACATTGTTGTTTGTATCCTACTCTTCTGTTGTAGTTAAGTAATCTCTGCTTTGTCTACATCTTTAAAGCCATTTATAGCCCACATTAATATTGACAAAATGACCATTTTGATAAAGCTTTTACATATTGTGCATGACTTTTTTTTTTAATGTGTTTCCATCTTACAGCTTACATGTATACAACATCTGACAGGCTGATCTTGTATGTAGTTGCTTCTTATATCTATATGAACCCATGTTGCTTTTTCTGAGACTTTTTTTCATTTTAATGAAAACCCTCAAGTGCATTTTCAAAAAAAAACAAAAAACAAAAAAAAAAAAAACCTCCTTCAAATTTTGCTGAAGACAAGAAACTGCTAGGAACCACCACGAACAAAGTATAAAACTATTTATTTTGATAAAAACGAGCGCTTTCACGCACACAGGTGCGCTTCATCAGGTTACAATAATCACAGGAAAGCTTACTGCTTATATACAAAAGTCAACACCAATTATACAATTAATTAATCAATAATCCCTACAATTAAAGAAACAGTCATTATGCAGTTTTTCATGATAGATACAAAACGCTCCCAATATTCACATTAAAGTGTTAAGATGTGTAACTTCCAGTTATATAATATAATATAAATCATTGGCAACAAAAGACAAAAAGACCTGTAATCAATATCTAAAATCACATCACATTTATAATTTTCTTAATGCCCATATCAGGACATATTCATTGAAGCTGCCCAGGAAGTTACTATTTAGCTCTGTTTCGCTAACTTAGGTCCGGTACGAGATATTTCTCATTGCCGGTCAAGGGCTGCACCTACTAAAGCAATCCACATATACTGATATAACATTAGGGATTACAATCTAACACATTAACCTTTCATATATAAAATATTTAGTTAAAAATTACATCAGCTAAACGTGGACATTCTATAAACTTCGTTCTCAAATGCCAAATATCTACGAACCAACAGCAAACAACCATAAAATATGCTGTAACAGGTCCGTTGAGGTTCTTAGCAATTATCCCGGCAAATACAATGCCGGAAAAACTAAGCAGCATTCCCATCATGTACACATATATAAATCAGTTATATATTTCCAGCCGCTTGTCACATTGTGCGTCTCTAGCTGGAATTAGTCAATGCCATTCACTAACATGTACTAACCTAATTGTTCAGATTATTATGATGAATAGTTAGTAATACTAGATGTATATTCTTATGAAGCCTAAAATTATTAGGCAGTATGAACTTGTAGGACTTATATTACATTGATAATTAATGCTCTCTTAATGTGATCCAAGGCATTCATTTCATACATTAGGTCATGTTAATAGACCGTGGTCATTAGCAAATTTCCCGATGAGTTTATCAGGATAAAAATACTGCAAATAAGAATATACTTAAAAGGCCGTACAAATGCACAAAGTATATAATAGGCTAAGAAAAACATTTATATGTAAAATCGTCACATCATGATGATCCTAAGAGGGCAGGGCGGATACTAACTGCAGTATTAAGCCCAGGTGGTATGTGGGCCTTTAATCTTAGAATCCACCTTAGCTCAAACATCTCTATCGTACCTATATGGTCACCTTCTCTCCTATTTGGATTTATAACTTGCAAAACCTGAAAACTAAAGCTATGCTGGGGTCTGTCACTACAATGCATAGCCAAGGCATTGGTAAGATTGTTTTTCCTTATGTCATAGACATGATTGTAGACCCGATCCCTGAGTCTACGTGATGTCATACCTACATAATAACCATTGCATTGATTACAGGTAGCAAGATAAATGACGTTCTGTGTATTACATGTAGCATAAAAAGTAGGTTTAAAGGTTAGCCACCTGGTAGTGTAAACCTTGGCTCTAGAATTGTTCCTGTTGAAGTGAAACCATGACTCCATGTGCAAAAATGGGGCGGGGGGTTATAGATGGCTGGATCAGTATTGAGACCCCTCTCATAAACTTCTCCCCTTTTCCTTTGTCCCTGATATTCTTAATATCTTTCCCCAGATCCTTTCTTTGTGAAATTCTCATGTTCATTTGTATCCAAATGTTTCTCCTGTAACATTGCTGTTTGTATCCTACTCTTCTGTTGTAGTTAAGTAATCTCTGCTTTGTCTACATCTTTAAAGCCATTTATAGCCCACATTAATATTGACAAAATGACCATTTTGATAAAGCTTTTACATATTGTGCATGACTTTTTTTTTTAATGTGTTTCCATCTTACAGCTTACATGTATACAACATCTGACAGGCTGATCTTGTATGTAGTTGCTTCTTATATCTATATGAACCCATGTTGCTTTTTCTGAGACTTTTTTTCATTTTAATGAAAACCCTCAAGTGCATTTTCAAAAAAAAAAAAAAAAAAAAAAAAAAAAACCTTTTTCAAATTTTGGCAAATATACAAAACGTTTTGCACTTAGTCTGCCCTTTCCAGGAAGGAATAGTTGACTGCTGCACCCGCAGGTATTGCCTATTCTAAAGTTGAGGTTAACCGTGTTGGTGTGTATGTTTAGAGCCTAATTTCTCACTTACATAGATTGCTATGTTTTTCTTAGCTCTGTTCTCCCCCCAACCAATGTGAAAAACAACTCTCATGCTTTCAGGAAATATTTAACTTTTAGCCTTAAAAACTATACTAGCTGGCCTTAAATTATGCACTGTTATTTTTAATATGTTGCAGTACTAACACTGCAGGGAAGGCAACTGCTTAACAATTCACTTCTTTCCATTTCAAGCTTCACTTTTTATTTTCACTGAACTGCTTGCCAACATCCCTGGTCAAAATTAATAACATTGTACCTAAATAGATTTCACGCAGAACATGCTGTTCAGACCTCTCATTGTAAATTGCCTGCACCTACAGGTTGTTAGTCTTCAGCCAAATGCAGGTGCTAATAGACACCAGCTAGTTAATTAAACTTGGGAAGTTGTTACTTTTAATTTCATTTGTAATATGATCAACAAACCTTTATATCTCCTAACAGCCAGAGATCACAACATTTATATTGAGTGATGTTAAGTTGTCATTCTCGCCTTCATTCTTGCTGGATGGGTTTGGAGCCGATCCTCTGCTCCAACTCCGCCTATACTATAGCTCGAGAGCTATTTTTACCGGCTCGAGGCAGCCCTATATCCCACAATACCATGCGCTAACTCCCCAATCTCGTTTGCCGCTTCGCTGCGAGGTACTCTGTTTTTACCGGCTCTGGTCAGTAAGTGCTTTTTCAGATATATATTCAGTCTCAGTAGTTTTTTTCCAGTTAGTTACCATTCTTTAGGTCCCTTCTAACTGCCTAACCTTTTCGGTAGCCCTATTTTCCCTTTCTTTAGTTAGTTTTTTTTTATCTTGGGCCTACGGGCTTTTCCTTAGTTTTCCCCCACCCCTTTCAGTGTGTGTGTGGGTTTTTTAAGTCAGTTCTCCTTAACTTAAATAAGTGTGTGTGTGTGTGTGTGTGTGTGTGTGGACTGACTGTTCCTTTTATTTTTTTTGTCAGGATGTCAAAGGACCCCAAGGTTTTGGGATTCAAGAAGTGTGACTCGTGCTGTCAGAAAATGTCTCTGACAGACGGTCACACTTCTTGTGTCTCTTGCTTGGGGCCTTTACACCTGCAGGACTCTTGTTCCGTTTGTCATTGTTTTAGTTCAAGAGTCCTGCAGGAAAGGCGTAACAAGCTCATCCTAAGGGGCTTGTTAAAGCCTGGTGACTCCCCGTCCAAGTCTGGCTCGAAGTAGTCAAAAACCGCCAAACCCTCAGCTCCACCTTCTAAGCAGAGGGCTGACGTTATCGAGACGGCTCCGACCTCTGTTCTGGCTGGCTCCGAGGCGAGCAAAGTGGTTTCCGCTCCGAAACCATCATCGGAGCCGACCCCAGCGTGCAAGCGCTCTAGGTCCCCTTCGCTAGAGTCCGTCAGATCGGCTCAGAGGTCCCCTCTATCGGAGCGGAGTCATAGGACTCATTCATCGAGGTCATCCAGGCTCTCCGACCGCGACATCGAGAGGGTGGTCAGTAGACTCAAAATCTCAGGCGCTGGCCCAAATGCTCCAGAGCCCATCTCACCAGACTGTGGCTCCTTCGATACAGCTATCCATTCCTCCTCCGACTCATCTCTCGAGCTCGGAGCCGGAGTTTGTCGGAACCGTGACCTTGCCCACATTGGAGCCAATACTTCCTCCTTCGGCTCCGGTGTCGTTGGCTCCGACCTCTTCATTGGTTCCATCCATGGAGAGGTCTTGGCGCCGAGACTCCATTGTCGGCTCCAAGGGGGCGAGTGGCATCGGACCCTTGTCCGACCTGGCTCTCCCTCTCGGAGCTTCGGCCCTGGTTAGTTCAGCCCTGACGACATTCTCGGAGCCTTCTCTGTCGGTTCCGGGGGCGGTTCAGTCCTTTTCGGTGCCGGTGCTACCTTTAGTATTTGATGGGGGAGCCTTCGAGGTGATGAGTGTGCTGGACCCAGTGTCCACTCCAAGGTTAAGTTCTGCGGCTCCTCCCTCTGTAGTGCCTGTTACGGTCTCTGGCCATCCTCTTACACTTGACAGCAGAGATCCAAAGTGTAGGGTACCCACCTTGGGTGTCTCCTCCTCTTCCGAGGTCTCCCCTGAAGTTTCTTTTCCTAGGGGGTTCCCCTGAAAGTGCAAGAGGAAGCACATAGACTTCCCCGAGTCTGTCATGTCGGACACCGACTTGGATGAGTCGGAAGGTTCCCCTAGATCCCCCTCTGAGGATGTCTCCTTTTCAGACATCCTGGAAATCCTAAGACAGAGGGGAAATTGGTCCACTCTCAAACCTTCCGAGGACGAGTCCGTTTACCTTGACGCCTTTGGATCTCCCCTTCCACCTCCTGGGTGTCTCCCCCTTTCGACCCACTAATGGAGGTAGTGGCCAGAAAGGCGTGGGCAGCTCCTGATTCAATGGAACCTTTCCCCTAGGAGGCCTTCTAAATTTATTTCTGCACCAGATGACAAATCCTTTCTCACCAAAGATGTTTCAGTTGATGCTATGTTGGTAGCAGCAGCCACTAAGAAGGAATTGGCTGATCCTTCTGTATCTGTTCATCCTCCCAACAAAGAGTCCAGGACCATGGACAGGTACGGCAAGCAGACCTTTGCTTCAGCGACTTTTTCTATGCGATCGCTGAACTATTTGTCATTTCACCCGCCTTCAGAGAGACTTGCTCAAAGAGCTGGGTGAAACGGTACAGGATCCTTCTGCTGCGGGGTTTAAGGACAAAATAAACTCTCAGCTGGCTACTCTGAACTCCATTGTTAACTCCTCCATGCGGCTTATCTCTTATGCAGCCGATGGAGCGAGCAGGGCCACTGGCACAGGCGTTGCGTTGAGATGTCACGCTTGGATGCGACTCTGTAACTTTGCAGATCCCTTCAAGGCGTCCTTCACCAACACCCCCTTTGACAGTTCGGAATTGTTCGGACCTCAGGTGAAGAATACCCTCACCAGATGTGAGCAAGATGGTAAGACTCTCTCTGCCGTGGGAGTCCGTTTTTCCACGCCTTCTAGACCTTATCCTAAGGGACAGAAGGGAGGAAAGATGTGGTTCCGCAAACCTCAGGGAGTCGCGCCTGCCGCACGTGAATTTCCCCCTAGAGGCAGAGGGGGAAATAACAGACGCCGCCCCAGGGGCAGAGGGGGTCCTCAGAACCAGGGCTCTAGGGAATCCTTTCCTGACCAACCCTTTCAGCATCCCTGAGAAGCTGCCAGACTGTCCGCCTCCCGAGGCAGTCTGGGGAAGATTATCTCTGTACCCGGAAGCCTGGCAAGCCCTCTCCCAAGACACATGGGTACAGAAGATCATATCCGAGGGTTACAAAATCCCTTTCACTTTCCCTCCGGTACAACCGCCAAAACCCCTACCAGATGTGCCACCCGCACAAAGGGGTCAGGCTCAGCTAGAAATAAAAAAGCTGTTAGAAAAGAGTCATCCAGGCAGTCCCAGCAGATCAGCTAGGATCCGGAATTTACTCCAGATTCTTTTTGGTACCAAAAAAGACAGGAGAATGGAGACGCACATTTTAGACCTCAGCAGGTTAAACAACTCTGTACTAAAGACAAAAATTTTGGATGGTAACACTGCAGTCCATTCTACCCTTTTTGGGCAGAGACAACTGGATGTGCTCATTAGACCTCCAGGACGTGTACTACCATATAAAGATACACAGGCGCTCCAGGAGGTTTCTCCGCTTCCGGCTGGGAGTCAGTCATTTTCAATTCAGGGCCCTACCCTTTGGTCTCACCACAGCCCCCCGGGTGTTCATCAAGTGTTTGGCAGTGGTCACGGCTCACCTGAGACAGAAAGGATTCCAGGTGTTTCCATACTTAGACGACTGGCTCATTTCCGCTAACACCAAACAGGATCTCATAATGGCCAGGGATTACACTATTCAACTTTGCAGCAGTCTGGGTATTTCTATAAATTTTGCAAAGTCCTCCTTGTCGCCTTGTCAATGTATAAACTTTATAGGCACCGTATTAAACACCACAGAAATGTCTGCAACATTACCACCTCAGAGAGTGACCGACATAAGGCAGAATGTTCAGCCCAACAAAGTTCAGGTCAAGCTAGTATTGAAAGTGTTGGGCCTCATGGCGGCGGCGATTCTTCTACTTCCATTAGCCTGCTTCCATATGAGGCTCCTTCAGTGGATGCTGTTTTCTCAGTGGTCCTTTCAACAGCTACCAATGACCCACAACATTTTGATAACCCCATCTTGCAAGAAACATCTCTCCTGGTGGATGGTTTCCCCTCAGCTATTTCAGGGCAGACCTTTTGTTCTCCCCCCTCCGGTTGCCACTGTCGCAACGGATGCCTCCCTGATCGGGTGGGGGGGGGCATTATCATGGCAGGACGGTCCAGGGCACTTGGCAACAGTCAGAATGCCACCTGCACATAAATGTCCTGAAGATGAGGGCGGTGCTTTTGACGTTGCAAGCCCTTCAGAGCTCTCTTCCCACGGGGACTATAGCAATTCAAATGGACAATATGTCTGTGGTGTGGTACATAAACAAGCAGGGCTGAACAAGGTCCTATCCCCTCTGTCGAGAAGCACTCAGACTTTGGCAATGGGCGATTTCATCTCAACAGTTTCTGATAGCAACGCACATCCCCGGGAAGTCCAACGCCATAGCAGACAGATTGAGCAGAACTATCCTCATGCCTCACGAGTGGTCTCTAAATCAAGTGGTAGCGGACAGAATTTTTCGGAAGTGGGGCCAGCCTTGCTGCGACCTTTTCGCAACTCCCCAAAACAGCAAGTGCTTAGACTTCACACTTTTTCCTCTGCCAGGCCAACCCCTCAGAGACGCTCTTGTTCACGTTTGGCCCCGGGGTCTTCTTTATGCCTTTCCTCCTTTTCTGTTGATCCCGCAATTAATTCAGAAAGCAACCGCATTGAGATCCAAAATGATCCTCATTGCCCCGTTTTGGCCTCGACAAGTTTGGTTCCCATTCCTGCACAAATACCTACTGGAACAGCCTTGGCATCTGGAACCCCTTCCGGATCTGTTAACCCACCTCACTGGCAAGCTGCATCAGTCTCTACATTCCATCAACCTCACAGCTTGGTTGCTCCACTTCCAGCCATAGCCAGGCTTCCCCTTATTTCTCCTCCTGTTCGTGATATCATTCTGGCCTCCCATAAGTCCAATACTAGGAAGACTTATGTGAGTAAATGGAAGCCTTTTTCACACTGGGCACAAACTAGGTCCTTAGATCCTTTCCATGCACCCATTCATGAGGTTCTCTACTTTCTGGCGGAGCTTTTTCATTCAGGGTCTTCATCGGCCACTATCGGGGTACAATTAGCGGCCATTGCTAATTTTCATGTTGGACTCTCGGAAGCAAATATTATGTCCCACAAACTCTGTAAAGCCTTTCTCAAGGGCATCTTTTTGCTCAGACCTCCAGTCAAAGATCCACCCCCCCCCCCCCAAATGGGATTTGAATTTAGTTCTAACCTCACTAATTCTGCCCCCTTTTGAACCTGCAGCTTCTTGCTCCCTCAAACTTTTCTTGGAAAACGCTGTTTTTAGTAGCTATAACATCTGCCAGAAGGGTATCGGAACTTCAAGCCTTGTCTGTCCGTCCTCCTTATTTGGTTTTTCATAAAGACAGGGTAACTCTCAGAACAAACCCTTCTTTCCTACCAAAAGTGTTATCGGAAGCAAATCTAAACCACTCCATTGATTTACCTGTCTTTTTTTTCCGGACTATACAAACGGGGCTGAACAAAAATTACATTCATTAGATGTTCACCGCCAATTATGGTATTACCTAGACAGGACAAAACAATTCAGAAAGTCAGACCAGCTCTTTCTCTCTTATGCTGCAGGCAAGAAAGGGCTTCCGGTATCGAAGGTTACTCTTTCCAGATGGCTGACTTCTATTATTACCTTGGTCTATGACTTGAGACACAGGCAACTTCCCTCTAGGCCCAAGGCTCATTCAACCAGGGCACTATCAACTTCAACGGCGTTTCAAGCAAGGTTACCATTTGTGCAGCAGCTACATGGGCTTCCAAACATACCTTTATTGCCCATTACAAGCTTGATTTAGCCTCCAGAAATAGAGCTGATTTTGGTTCCACTGTACTCAGGAGTCTGTTTCATTGAACCACCCAGGACTAAGATGCTAGGGACGCTGTCCCATCCAGCAAGAAGGCGAGAGTGACAACTTAACATTAAGAAGTTATGTCTTACCATAACGTTCCATGTTAGTTGTCTTCTTCTCGCCTTCTTTCTTGCGTCACTCCCTCCTGCCCCCTAGCCTGGATAGACTCGAGGTTCCGAGTTCTTCCATTTCTGGAGATACAATATGTTGTGTTTTGTTCCTTGTATCCTTAGTGTTACTAGCAGGTAATCTATTCTCGTAAAAGAGGATTATAATATTATTATTATAATATTATTATTTATACTATGTCTTAGCTTCCAAACGAGATCTTGGGAGTTAGCGCATGGTATTGTGGGATATAGGGCTGCCTCGAGCCAGTAAAAATAGCTCTCGAGCTATAGTATAGGCAGAGTGGCTCCGAACCCATCCAGCAAGAAAGAAGGCGAGAAGAAGACAACTAACATGGAACGTTGTGGTAAGAGACCACTTCTTATTCTTTCCAGACATCTTGTCTTGCTACAGTGCAAATTCTGAGTAGACTGTAACTAGGAGTGTGCTTGCATCACTGACACACAGTCACTAAGAAAACTCCTTCACTTCATGATTAAAATACATCTGATTGCACATTGTCTAGAACTACATCTTACAATTAGCATGCAGTTTACATCAGAAAACTTGTGTAGATATTAGTAAGAGCAAACTAAATCTATTCAATACTGTTGTAAACATTGACATACAGTGGGGTGTACGTTACAGTGCCCCTACTAGTTTTAAAAGTATTGGCAAACTTTAAGGCTTTTTCTTCACTTCTTGTAGAGCCACAGTTAGTATGTCCAGACTACATCTAATGAACTTGAAGCATAGTTTTTTCTCACTGTTCACTAACTTTGTTGCTGGTTTTCTACCCAATCATTGCAGTCTGTCCACACCAAACTCTGGTTTGAGTCTAAGCCTCTTCTAGTCAGCTCCTGGACTTTTTCCTTTGCTCCTACATTTTCCATTGCCACAATAGAAAAGGTTTCACTAGTAAAGGCTTTTTACGGGCATATATATGGACAAAAGATTTGAGAAACAGATTTCCCCTTATCTTGCTGGTTCACTCTTTTTTGTTGACTAGTCTGTAGCCTACCTGTATTGTTTTCTAAAAATGTCTTCAGTCCTTTAGGATATAGTGTTTTTGTGATGCCAACCACTGCTACCAGTATGTGATGGCCACCAGTGTGTGACATTCCCACACTGAGCCAGTAATCAAGGAGCCTGAATCCTCACCACTGACACTGGAGAGAGATGTGCACTTGGAGTACAAATTGATACACTCAGTATTTCCAGATGCAGACCGCTCTGCATAAAGAGCAATTTTGGCAGCACACACTCAACCGGGGGTCTGGATGCCTCTGTCTCCCTCCTTCGAGGTCCCCAATAAGGCTCTCCTCTGGTACAGCTGTAGGGTTAGGTCCTCAATTGAGTGCCCAAGCCAAGTCTTCCAGCACCCTCTCTGTAAACCATTGCTTTGTGTCCTTGCCTCAGGTAGCTGACATTTATTTACTCACTCAGTAAGATTTGATTCTTCACACACGCACCTGGGAAAGGCTGGCATAGATTTACCTGTTGTGTCCCCTTCTGCCTAGAGTATAAGGTAGTTAGCACTGCCACCAGACACTCCACAATCAGCTACTCTAAGGGATTTAACAAAGGGTGCCAATTATACTATACAATATTAATACTAATGCAAATGATAGTTGACCAAGACAGCTAGGCCTTCTGGAGAGGCCCACACAGTGGCACCAAATAAATAGACGTACTCTCAAAGTTTTGATGCTTTCTACAAGGACCAGCCATAATAAAAGTTTTAAATATATTTATTTTACATTTGTTGACCGGGTTAGTCTAGCTGGATATATGTCCATTTTCAGTAGAGGCCCGGGGAGAAAAAGCTCCAACAGTCATTACAAGTTAAATAGAGAATAGGCAATACAAGATGAAAATTTATAAACTGAGCTAGTTAATACACAAATATGATAGGAGCAAAAACCAAAAGTGTAATCATATGATGTATTAAAAGCAAAAAAGCTTTTAAGTCATACAGTGTATGTGTGTGATAGCATATATCTACATAGATGTTATGAAGTGGGAGAGCTATCAGGATATAGGGAGAAGAGAAAGAAAGAATCATGTAAGAAGAAAAGAGAGAGAGGAAGAAGGAAAGTTAATCAGGGTTGGTGCAGGAACAAAGCCAGTGTTTATTAAGATGCATTTTCAGTTGCTTTTTAAAAAGTGGGAGAGAGGATAAAGCTGAGATATCAGAGGAGAGTTTGTTCCACATTTTTCCAACAGAGTTGGAAAAGAGGGAGTCACCTGCAGAGTTTTTGGGTTTGGGTATATTAATCAGTAGTTTGTTAGAACGTAGATGTTTCAGGTTATTGTATGGTGAAATGAGGTTAGAGAGTATTGGTATTTTAGTTGGTTGGTATAGGATCTTGTGAGTCATTAAGAGCTGTTGAGGTACAAGCTGGTTAGGGAGCTCAAGCTAACCTAGTTGTCTTAGGTTCAGGCAGTGGTGAGTTCTAAATGGGGATCCTGTAGCAAATCAAGCAATATTATAGTAAGACGTAGCTAGTTTCTTAAGGTTGTTTTTGGAGAGATTGGTGTAAATGGGGGAAGCATATAGAAGAGTAGAGATTAGGTGAGATCTGGCTAATGTGGTCCTTGCTATGGGTGTAAGGAAGGGTTTGATTCTGTAAAGGGATCCTATTTTTTTTTTATTAACTAATTTTATTGTATTGTTAAGTGTCAAAGCTGAGATTGTCAATAGTTATTCCTAATAATTTTGTAGTTGAAACTGGAAAAATGACAGTACTATCAGTAGATGTGAGAGTGAAGTTTATTTGGGTAGATTTACGGGTAGGTGAGAATAACAGTTTTCTTAGGGTTGAGGAGTAGGCCATGGTCTAAGAACCATTGTTCAACAGAGGTAAAAGCATTTTGGGTAAGAGCCTGAAGTTCAGTTTGAGAGGTAGCAATACAGATTATAGTAGAATCATCTGCATATTGTATGCAGGTAGTGTTTGGGATAGCTGATTGGAGGTCGTTAATAAAGATAGAAAATAGAAGGGGGCCAAGGATAGAGCCTTGAGGTACACCTAAGAGAGATAGGAAGGAGATTAGATAGTGAGTTTTTCCAGAGTACTGCCTGCTGACTGTTTTCTAGGTAAGATGTAAACCAAGTTAAGGAAGGAGGATCAAGTGAGAGAGATTTTAGTATGTGCAGAAGTTTGTGGTTAACAATGTCGAAAGCTTTAGATAAATCAGTGAAGACAGAAGTTGATAAATTATTGTTGCGGTTATTGTTGATGGAGTTGGTGAAGGAGTGAAGCAGTGGTGGTACTGTGGGAAGGTCTAAATCCATGCTGACAGTTAGCAAGTAGGTTGTTATGGAGGAGGTGGTTAAGTAGTTGTTTTATGGATACATTTTTCCATGATTTTGGCTATAGGTGATAGAAGTGCTATGGGGTGAAAATTTGAGTAATCATTAGAGTTTCCCCATTTGTGTAGAGGGATGATGTGAGATATCTTCCAGATAGAAGGGAAGATTCCTTCATTTATAGACCTATTTATCAGAATAGAAATGGGATAGGCAATAGCTTTGGCTCCTATTTGCAAGAATTCTGCAGAAAGTTTAACTGCAGGGGGGGGGGTGGTGGGTTTTAATTTTTGGAGCAGTGATGAGATAAAGGAGGTAGAAACAGGTTGTAGATGAAGGGAGGGAGGTGGTTTTTAAAGTAGGTAAGAGTTGCTTTGAGGTGTCGGGAGATAGGTGACTAGCAAGAGTTTGGAAAGTATTAGTGAAGAAAGAATTAAAGTCATTGGCTATCTGTGTGGGATTTTCTGGGTTAGAGTCCTGAGGGTTAGGTGTAATAGACTGGTCTGGGGATAAAAGGTTATTAATACTGTCCCAGAATTTTTTAGGCTCCTTTTTGGAGGTATGTTGTAATTGAAGGTAATAGTTTTTTTTTGTCTGTTAGGATGGCTTTTTTTGTACTGTTCCTAAGCTCTCTGAAGTGCCGGCGGTCAGTTAGATTCTTAGTGGCACGCCATTTAGCCCAAGCTTTGTTTCCGAGAGTGATTTTTTGCCTAGTATTGTTGGTTAACCAGGGCGCTGCCTTAGCTTTGGTTCTAATAGTACGACTTGGGGCATGATGATCCAGGATAGATAAGAATGTAGAATTGAAGTATTCTACTGCTTCATTAAGTGGGAGATATTTTAGTGGGGACCAATTGTATTGTATTAGTTCAGCTTGAAAATGTTCAGAGTTAAATTTCTTTTTTGAACGTAATGTTCTATAAGTGGTAGGTAAAGTTAGGTTGGTTTTATGTCTAATGACATAAGTTAGTGAGTGGTCGCTTAGATCATCTGGAAGGGCACCCGATTGGTGGGCTTGTTGGGGAGTATTAGTAAGAATCCAGTCTAAGGTGGTTTCGTAGTTATTGGTTTTTATTAGATGTCCTTCAAGGATGCATCTGTAGTCCTAACATATGGGTTGTCCTGCCTCAGGCAGCCCTTCGGTCGGCCGGATTCCAAAGTCTGGGTCTGGCCTCGGCTGATGTCGCACTTCACCCGACGTCATAGCTGCTGTTTATTGGGTATAAAGGCATCAGCCGACGCCATTTTCCTCAGTCTTTCTTGCCGCGCGGTGCCCGAAGCAGAAGCTGTTCGCAAGCGCCAGTCGGTCAGATCCAGAGATTTCTACTACCGAAGACTTCTAAAAAGCTAAGTACCCCGTTGGGGACTCTTTCTTGCCTCAGCCGATGTCAAAAAAAGTAAATAATTGTTTAACTTGTGGGAAACAAATACCTCATAAGGATTTCCACTCTTGCTGCCTTCCTTGCTTAGGCCCAGACCACGACGTATCAGCTTGTCTAGCCTGTGCTTCCTTCAACCGACGGACACTTAGATGTCGGTTGGAGTTTGCAGAGGAGTTTTTTGGTCCCGCTTTTGCTTACAAAATGCCGTCGGAGACTCCGACTTCACAATTAGCTAAAAAGCGTAAGGAAAAGGACCGACACTCGCGGTCCGCGGTTTCAGCCAAAACCACGGTTAAGCCAACCGCGAGTGTCTTGGTTTCGGCCGAAACAGAGTCCTCTGTTCTTCCTTCGGCCGAAAGCTTGCCTCCGATAGCCGAGGCCTCACACAGCATGGCTGAATCCGCTACTGAACTTACCCCTGCTGTAGCAGGCTCCCAGGATTTATCGGATACTATTCCTTTAGACATATCTACTCCTGCACGTGGAGCTGCTAGGCCCCCTGCATCTATGTCTATCAAGGCTTTTTCTAGGGCTAAAGCAGCTAAATCTTTTAAGGCCTTGCCTGCTAAAACCCCCTCACACAGGCCTACCTCCAGTTCCCAAATGCTCAGCTTGGCTGAGGATCTAATTTCTTTGATCAGGGGATCCCAACCTCACCCAGACAGGGCCTCTCAACCCCCTCCACAGAAGAGGCCTAGAGCAGAGCCCCCGGATCCTGTTTCTACAGACTATTCCTCTGATGATTCAGAAACCTCAGGTCCTCCAGAAGGCCCATATTCTCCTTATGAGGATTCTGATGCAGAAGACTCCATTCCTTCTGCCTCTCCTCCTGAGGAATTTTCTTTTGGGGAAACCTTACATGCTATGAGAGAGCATTTTCAATGGCAGGGCCAGGATTTTTCAGATTCAAGGAAAAGGCTAAGGACCTTTTTACATTTACCACAGCATAGGCCTTTAGCCATTCCTCCAGTACTTACAGTTGTTGATGATGCTTATAATGATGCCTGTACTGCCCCTGACTCTCTTCCCCCGGCCCCTGCCAAGCCCGACAGATATTACAGGGTCCCGGACACACACTTTCACTTGTATAAGGCTCCTATTGCAGATCCTGAAACCATTTCACAGGGCCCCAAAGCTGTAGCAGCTGCCTCTGCCAAAACCCCCCTCCCCTCCCCTCTGAAAGAGAATCTAGAGCCTTAGAGAGATGGGGTAAAAAAGTTTATACTTCTGCTACTCTTTCGGCTAGGGCCTTAAACTGTCAATTCCACATGATTCAGTATCAGGAATTTTTGTTAGACCAGCTAAATAAAAAAAACTGTCCTCTCCTGAACCTATAGACCGTAAGTCCCTTCAGGATTTGGTACATAACACTCAGCAGGTCAGTAATCATTCCTTAAAATGCGGCTATGATGCACTGGAGGCTTCCTTTAGATCAGCTATGACTGGAACAGTGATTAGAAGGCATGCCTGGTTAAAAGAGCAATCCTTACCAGACCATGTAAAGTCAAAGCTTCTAGATGCTCCCATGGAGAAACAGTTTGTTTGGTTCCCCTGCACAGCAAGTGCTAAAGAAGGTGGAAGAAAAAGCAAAATCTGTCCAAACAGTCAAAGATTTCTTACAGGTCCAGCCTCCGAGGTTTAGTAGAAATTGGCCTTCGAAGAATTGGTCCTTTCCAGACACCTCTAGAGCACAGAGAGGCAGAAATAGGCGCCCAAGAGGCAGAGGTCAATCCAGAGGTGCCTACAGGGGACGTCAGTGGCAGCCTAACAACCAGAGAAGTACTGCCACAGATTCAGCTACGACCACTCCCACAGGACAGACACAATGACTTGACTCTGATACCGCCTACCAGGGAACAACTGCAAGCGCCCTTAGGCGGAAAGCTTGCCTTATTTTCCGTAAACTGGCATTACATTACAGGAGACAAATGGATTTTACAGACAATAGACAAAGGCTACAGGTTTCACTTCCACACTCTACCAAAAAAGAGAGGAATGCCAAACCTACCACCAAACCAAAAAACAAACGCTCTAGCACAAATCAACCACCTGCTAAGGATGAGAGCTATAGAAAAGGTACCGCCTATGGAACAAGGGCAAGGATTTTACTCCAGACTTTTCCTGGTACCAAGGAAAGAAAACCAATGGAGACCTATTCTCGACCTGTCTGCTCTGAACACATATCTCATTGTTCCAAAATTCAAAATGCTGACCCTATAGCAACTTCTTCCCATGCTGGGCAAGGAGTCTTGGCTGGTGACTCTAGATCTCAAGGAGGCATACCTGCACGTCCCTATACGACCAGATTGCAGAAGATACCTCAGATTTCTTGCAGGATCAGAGCATTATCAATTCTCAGCATTGCCCTTTGGCTTATCTACTGCGCCCAGAGTATTCACGAAATGCCTGGCATCAGTAATTGCTCATTGCAGGCTTCAGGGAATTCAAATTTATCCATACCTGGACGACTGCCTGATACAAGCTGACAACAAGAACAAATTGACAAAAGATTTGGAAAAGGTTATACAACTACTGCAAGCCCTGGGATACACAGTCAACATGAAAAAGTCAAGGCTGGTACCATCCCAAAGGATAACATTCTTGGGTGCAGAACTGGACACATCAAATCAAATGGCATTTCTCACAGCAGAAAAGCAAAAGCAACTACCACTCTATTTCATGGCATTAACAACGCAGAACCAGCTTACAGCAAGGAAAGTCCTGCAAGCCCTGGGATACATGGCATCCTGCATAATATTGATTCCACATGCCAGGCTACATATGAGGAAGTTGCAATGATACCTAAGGAATGTATGGTCTCAACACAAGCACAGTCTAGAAGCCCAGATTCCAATAATTCCATGCCTGAAACAAGAATTCTGGTGGTGGGCTCAGGCCTGTCAGTTGAACAGAGGTCTGCCCTTCCACAAACCTCACCCAAGCCAGACTATCACCACGGACGCCTCAGACCTAGGCTGGGGGGCACACATGGTGGACAAGTGTATACAAGGTCTATGGACACAAGACCAGCTGAACCTACATATAAATCAAAAAGAGATGCTGGCAGTGAAACAGGCACTTCAAACATTCAGACCTTTTCTTCAACAAGGTCATTTGCTGATAAGGACGGACAACACCACAGTCATGTGGTATATCAACAAACAGGGAGGCACACACACATATCCTCTATGCCGGATGGCAATGGACCTGTGGAATGTGGCCCTGAACCACAACATTCAACTCCAGGCCAAATTTGTGCCAGGAAAAGAAAATTCACTAGCAGACACCTTAAGCAGAACTACCACGGATGCCCACGAATGGATGCTGCATCCAGACATCTTCAAAACCATTACAAAGAAATGGGGACTACCAGAAATAGACCTGTTCGCATCCCCACACAACCACCAATTGAGGAAATTCTGCACAAGGACATACCACCCACTTGCTTGGAAGGTGGACTCCCTATCCTTCAGTTGGGAAAACCTGACAGCATATGCATTCCCACCTCTTCCTTTGATGCACAAAGTGCTACTGAAGATCAAAGAAGATCACCCAAGGATCATCCTGATAGCTCCAGACTGGCCGAGGCAGCATTGGTACCCGCTACTGAGGAGCATGTCTCGGGCACACGCATGGCCTCTACCTCTGGTTCCTTTTACTGCTGACAGAACAACTACAAGATCCTACATCCAAACTTGAAAACACTGCAGCTAGCTGCTTGGAATATTACATAAAGCAAAATAATCAAGACTTATCTCAGAGGGTTAAAGACATTATCCTGGAGGCTCGCAGACCCTCCACAAGGAGGACTTATTCAGCCAAATGGAAAAGATACCTCATTTGGAGTGCAAGATACCTCATTTGGAGTGCAGCAAAAGGAGAAAATGTATCATTAGCAAACATAGCTAACATCCTGGAATACTTAGCAGAACTTTTCCACAATGGCCTGTCTTACTCCTCCATTAAGATTCATGCATCAGCAATTTCAGCAGAATACAACATGGATCCTCCAGTCTTCTCTCATCCTCTACTCAGGCAGTTTCTGAGAGGAATTAAAAATGTAAAGCCTCCAAGGAAGCCACCTTTGCCTACATGGGACCTTAACTTTGTGCTGGAAAAGTTAACACTTCCCCCTTTTGAACCAGCAGCAACAGCAGAATTACAGTTCTTATCTTGGAAAACTGCTTTCCTGCTTGCAATCACTTCAGCAAGAAGGGTTTCTGAATTACAGGCATTAATGGCAGTACAGCCCTTCCTTAACTTCCATCAGGATAGAGTGTCCTTGAGAACTAATCCTACTTTTATGCCAAAAGTGGTCTCCAGGGTATCCTTGAACCAAGCAATCCACCTGCCAACATTCTTCCCCAACCCACAGAACAGGGGGGAAAGACTACTACATACATTGGATGTGCACAGGCAATTGCGCTATTATCTGGACAGAACCAAGACCAACAGAAAGACTGACCAGCTTCTGGTAGTGTATGCAACAGGAATGGAAGGAAAGGCAATTTCAAAACAGACAATCTCAAAATGGATAGGAAATTGCATTAGATTTTGTTACTCTTTTCATGGAAAGGCAACTCCAGAAAACATCAGACCTCGCTCCACAAGGGCTACAGCCACTACTACAGCTTTCCTACGAGGAGTGGCTACCAAAGACATTTTAGAAGCTGCTACTTGGAGCTCCGTGCATACATTTGCCAAGCATTATAATCTACCTTTATACTCCAGATCCTGAGCAGGTTTTGCAACTGCTGTTTTGCAAGGGATCTTAACTACACCATAATCATCTTAGTGCCTCCACCCCCAGTTTGGCTATGGTATTCTACCCATATGTTAGGACTGCAGATGCATCCTTGAAGGACATAGTACAGTTTTGTACCTACCATAAATGTAGATGTCCGAGAGGTATGCATCTGTAGTCAGGATTACCCACCCTCCTTCCCCTCTGTGGTACTCCTAGGGTATTTGCCCATCTTGTAGCTAGCTGGGGGAATCTATTATGGTGTATTTGTTTGTATATATGTATATACATGCTTATATTGTTTGCTCTCTACTGTTTGGAACCATTTGCATTTATCCAAATTTAGCCTTCCTAGAGGGCACCTGGCATCTGGGGCAAGAAACACTGAGGAAAATGGCGTCTGCTGATGCCTTTATACCCAATAAACAGCAGCTATGACGTCTGGTGAAGTGCAACATCAGCCGAGGCCAGACCCAGACTTTGGAATCCGGCCGACCGAAGGGCTGCCTGAGGCTGGACAACCCATATGTTAGGACTGCAGATGCATACCTCTCGGACATCTACATTTATGGTAGGTACAAAACTGTACTTTCTGGTAGGACAATTGATGAGTTGTGTAAAGCCATGTAGGTTTATGTGAGAGGCGGGGTTTGTATTACAGGAATTCCAATCATTGTTAGTCACCTAGGACTAATGTTTCTTGAGGGAGGTTGATGGCGAGTGAACTGAGGATACTTTCTAGTGTGTTAATGCTATTGCCTGGAGGGAGATATGAACAAATGATGTTTATAGAATTAGTAGGGTTGAGTTGTAGTTTTGGAGCTGATAACTTCGGCATTATAATCTAGGGTAGAAATCAGATTTCTAGTACTAATTTGGAATTGTGCTTTATAGAGAATTGCTACCCCTCCTCCCTTTTTGGCAGTGCGATCAAGTCTAATGATGTTACACCCTGGTGGGGTGATTTCATTGTCTTTAATGGTAGGCTTTAGCCATGTTTCAGTTAAACATAAAATATTGAATTGGTGGATTTCTAGAAGGGTATGGACTTCAGTAATTTTATTACAGATACTTCGTATATTGAGATGAGCAATGGAGAGAGAGTTGGTGGGTATGGTAGATGATAAAGTAGCTTTGTTTTTGGTTTTTATAGGCATTGGTATTGGCATGGTGTGGGCCAGGGTTAGGATGAATATCCCCATCCAACAGTGAGTGGAGGAGTTTAAAATATTTAAGCTGGAGAAGTTTGTAAAAGCAGTCAATTAGTTTCCTAGAATTTTGTTTGCTGAACTTGAAAGTGTGCTGGCCTGTGGTATTTGGCTAGTAGGTAGTTGGTTTGAGTAGTGAGATTTAAGAAGGTAGGAGAGAAAGGTGTTTTATAGGTGTAGAGGTGTGTTTAGAGGGAAATGGAAAAGTAGAGTAAAGTGGGTATTCATAGGAGGTTAAGAGGTAAGTATTTACAAAAGAAGATAGAAATGCTAAGATGATCAGTAGTTTAAGTTGTAAAGGGGTGAATGTTGTACACATTTTGATGATTGGGGAGATTAGCAAGAAGGTAGGAGGTAGATTGGAGGAACAGGTGAGGAGTAGTAGTATGACTTAAGTAATAGGGGAGGAGGTAGGTTACTTAATTAGTGTGTGTGATGTACAATAAGTAGGGTTTGGTGAGTTTATGATGATGTCTATCTGATTGGAGTGGAGTAGGATGGGGGGGTGTCTAGTAGTGGAATAAATGTAGGAGTAGTGGGGGCAGGTGGAAATTGGGGGCAGGGGAGTGGAGTGAGCCCGAACGGAGTGGGATGGAGCAACAGAGTGAGAGAGATCAGCTGAAAAAGTAAGTATGTTTAATGGATAGAAAACCTGTATAAAGTATTACTTTATGTAAGAACAAGGAAGACAAATATAGGGTAGTTGTATCTCATGGCTGGTTTAAGGTTAGGGGGGTTAGATTAGGATTCAGAGAGTATGGAAAGAGATTTAGGAGGCTATTGGGTAGTTACAGGCAGAGCTAATGTTGGACATTTAGGGTTCAAAAAGATACAGGCTGTAGGAAGTATGAGTACTGCCACCTAGAGTAGAAAGGAAGGATAGCAGTTAGAAAAGGAATAAGATAGGGGAGGCTAATTTAAGTAAGTCCTTTTTAGAATAAGCTACCTGGAGTTAATGGACTAGAAATTACGGAATGCAGGTGGGAGAGGGGGTGATAACGGACTGCGGTAGGCTGCTAAATCACACACACGGAAGGACAAACTAACATAGATAGGTATTCTTAGCTTAATAAGTCTAGTGCAAGACTACATACGTTCAGATGAGAACATAGTTATAGCATACGTTCAGATGAGAACATAGTAAATAATATAGCATGAAAATACTGTACATATTCATAGCAAAACAGAGTTCAGATCATAGGAAATATTGAAAAGCACATTGATGGACAGACTTGGACAAAAAAAATCTAAACTAAGCCTTACTATGTTATTGACTAATCTAAAAGAATTTCCAAGAGGGCTGTCAGAATGACCGCATCTAGTCACCTGACTCTAGGTTCGCACAGTATTCCCCTTTGAAGCAGTGTCAGGAATTTAGGATAGATGACTACAATACACATCTAAATGTTTATGGCAGTGTCTGGGGCTTCCCCTCTTTTTTTACTGAGCTAATGAACAAAGGCTTTTTTCCAAACCTAGCTGTGAGATGCTGTTTTAATGGTTTTAACAGCTCATTTACATTTTTATTTTACTTAAAGCAAGCTAGCTGGTTAAGCATTGCTGTCCCAGTAGCCTCTATTAAAACATATACATTTAATTCCGCTACAGTAATACATGGACATTTCTCCATTTCAACAGGGTGCACTGTTTGATGCAAGCAAACTTCACCAATACATTTTCAGCACAAGGATCTATACAAATCAGTTTAATATACAAATGATCTACAGTTCTAATACATTTGTAACACAAGCATCTTGTATAAATAAATTTGATATTCAAAGGGCATATTCTTTACATAACTCTAGCTGGCTATGCTGGCACTTGCCCATAGCATCACAGTTCTGAAGACCATTGAATATACTAACTTGAATCTCTCATCTGTTTCATGACATCTTCTGATTTTTGGGATAAAACTTCTTTTTTTGTGTGTGGTGACTAGTGTTCCAAAAATGCTCTGTCCCTCAATTTTTCTCCTTGCATTAGACCACTGGTCGCCACCAGATGTTCATTCACCAGGTGTATTGAAGCTGTCTTAGCAACCAATGGGCTCAGCCTGATCGATGTCTGGGGCCAGTGAGGAGCTCAAGGATGTATGTGCAGTATTCTGCTACTGCCAGAGAGTTGCCTTACCTTTAACTTTCACCTCCCCACAGCAGCCTTGCAAGCTCCACAATAAATGCCCTTAGGAGATGCTTGCATGGTTCCTTCATATACACAACCTACCCAACAAGTGAAACCCCACTTGTAATGTGGAGCTCACCTTTCTTTCAAGAGGATGGGAGAAAGGACATAAGCTGCTCCCACTCATCCTCCACCACCTGTCCTGCCATGTCAAAAACAAGTCTTTTAGGAAGCAGTCAAGACTTTATTCCTCCTCATCCCAGGCTATGGGCCTGGTTCCTCAACTTTTACTACATTTCCTTTCTGTCACAATTAGCAGGAACAGCTCTTTCTGCTTCTGTGATTGCATCTTGACTAATGTAGGTCTGTGTGCTTTTAGATGACAAGAACTGATTCCTATACAAAAATGTGCCTTCTCTGTTATTCATTCTTACTGTGCAACACCAGTCCAGTTGCTTATTTGTACTTTTCATAAAACCAATAAAGTCCACTCCTTACAGTTTCTTTGGTATAGCCAAAACATTCTCAGTGTGCTCTGTCTTCTAACACTGTCTTTAGAAATGTTGTTATTGGGAAGCTTTATGTTCATCCAGTCCTTCCTTCAATTCATTGCCTGATTTTTTGCAGTTTTATTAGGCCATCTGAATGGCTACTTTAAAGCTGCTTCTATTGTTTCTAGCCTTTTTGTCATTTGACTCTATATAGTTCCCTGGTGTCCCACTTAGTTTATACACTTCTGCATATTTTTGATTGTTGGCTACCAGTAAACAGAGGAAACAATCTCTTGTATTAATGCTGCAACATGAGCTGCTCTTTTTGCTGACCAGCTACAAGCATCTTCCCAGTGCGAGCTTTTTTTTTTTTTTTTTTTTTTTTCCAAATTTCTTCTTTGCTGGCATCTAGGTAGTGTCAGTATTGGCCAGTAGCAGAATTCAACCAGAGTTAATATAGCAATAACCCACACCTGGGTGTGGGTAATGCTGGATTTACCCACGGTTGGCGTGGTTTGGTCCCGAGGCTGCCGAGGGACCAAACTAAGCCAACCATGGGTAAATACAGTATTACCCTCACCCAGAAGTGGGTTATTGCTATTATACCATGACATTATTTAAGAAAAGAAACTATTACTTTTCTTAAATAATGGCATAGTATAATGCCTGTTTGCTGCCCTTCCGCAGATGTCTGGCATCCGCGGCAGTTCTGATGTACTGGCGCCTCGCAGTACATCAGAGCTGTGGGCAAAAGCAACGGAGAAAGCAAGATCTCCATTGCTTTTTTTTTTTAGTGTTTCGCTATGTTAAATGGGTTTAACATAGCGAGACAGCTTTAAAATAAGCAACGGAGATGTCCGTTGCTTATTTTAGAACTGTTTCGCTATGTTAAACTCATTTAACATAGCGAAACACTAAAAAAAACAACAGAGATCTTGCTTTCTCAGTTGCTTTTTTTTAAAACACTGTCTCGCTATGTTAAATGGGTTTAGCATAGCAAGACAGCTTTAAAATAAGCAACGGAGATTTCCGTTGCTTATTTAAAGTCTCGCTATGTTAAACCCATTTAACATAGCGAGACAGTGTTTTAAAAAGAGAGTTATACTAATGGAAAAAAGTCCGGGCGACCGGACCTTTTTCCATTAGTATAACTCGATTTACAACGGGCACGCTGGCCAATCAGCGTGCACGTTTTGGAATAATAATGGGGGGGGGGTCATGGTATAATAACTTTTTAAGCATGTTCTTTCTCAGCTTTCACACTAAGAACATAACCTGTTGCTCAGTCCACACCTAGCTTTGTAAGCTCCTCCAATTTTCTGTTTTGATGATTTTTTAGGGTAGAACACCTTTGCTTCTCCCCACGGTCTGCTTTATCATCAAAACTGAGAAGAGAGGGAAATAAAAAGAATCAACAACAAAAAGTGAACATGCCTCCTAACTCAATATGGAAGAAAATGTTAAATGTTTCTTTCCTTAAATGTGAAATGATTTATATTTTTGAAACAAAAAACAATTGTGCCAAACGAATGTGGGTGCCAGAATAAATAGTTTTGAAAGGATACCAAAACAAAGTAAAAAAGCCACAGTTTACCAAGCTGTAAACATAGTGTGCATGTTGAAAGCCATAATTCTTTTCCTTCATTTTTGAATATAGACAAGACAGAAAATCATTTATTTTACCCATCTTGCTACATGATCTACCAGCATCTTTAGTACTCCATGGTAATTTGAACTTCTGAAACCATTGCTTGAAGTTTCTCCCTATAAAGTCTAACTTCTGGTATACCTGGAAACAAAGATGTCCAGTTTGCAGCTTTCCTTCTGACTGGTGGTGATGCTTTTTAAAGTGTTTAATCTTATTACAGAACAAAAGACTGAACAACTGTTAAACACCACTGCAAGCAGTATGGTGAGCATAAAAAGGCCTTGTCATATATTCTGCACTTGTTTTTTCACTAGAAACAGGCTTCAGAGGGATGCTTCTAAGATGGATGCACATTGAGTAACAACTTAATTCTAGCTCTCCCAGTGTGAAAACAAACCTAGCAGAGAAATCTAGTGGGCTTGTATATCTGGGTACATTTCAGTAACTGGCTAGTAACTGCACTGCCTGGATGCCTGGAAAAAAGCAATGCAAATGACCTGAAAGGAAATCTGCTACAAAAGGTGAGGAAAAAAAAACACTGACTGGGTAAAGTACTGTAGCTGGAAAGAAAAAAGCAGTGCAAGCTCCATACATGACTTCTAGTAACCTAGAGGAAAGTATATGACAACTGCACATAGGCCTGATTAAAATGAAATAGTGATGGAATATATCAACTTAAACAAATGGAAGAAGCTTTAAACAGATATTCAGATGAGGTGATAAATCTGCAAAAATCAGAGGATGAAATAAAGAAAATAATGTCTGAGACTGCTCAGGAAGAGATGTTTCAAAAAAATTATAGCATTAGAGGACAGAGCACATAGGGTAAACCTGAGATTTTCCGCTGTACCAGAGAAGCTGGAAGGAACAGACTGTATTTATTTTATGTAAGCACAAATAAGCAACTGGACTAGTATTCTACAGCAGGAGTTGTTAATTGAAAGGGCAGATTGTGCATATACTCCAAACCTGGCTATAGAAAGCAACCTTAGACCCTTAATAGTAAAGATGCAATCCTACCAGCAGAAGGAGTTGATTCTGATAAAACTATGGCAGGAGGACAAAGTACTAAAAGAGGGAGACAGCAGCGTGTTTGCAGCAAATGATTATTCATTGTACACTACGTAGAAAAGGAGTAAATTTATTCCACTTTTCAGGCAAATATCGAGAAGTGGGCATGAGATTCAAATTGTTGTGCCCAGCTATTTTCAAAATATTCTTCCCTGGAGGGACATAGAGTCTGCTGCTTGATCTTCTGGTAAGAAAGATGACAGAGACTGTGCCAGTGAAACCTTTTACACTGTTTCAATGGAAAATGCTTGAGAGAAGGAAAAAAAAAGCGTAAGAGTCTACTAGAAGAATGGAGAATATGTTGAAGCAGAGACAGGATTTGGGAGGTGGAGATGAACAGGAATAATACCAGTAACTTGGAAATTGATGTGGGATTACAAAATAATAATTATATTTGTGAAACATGCCAGAACACAGCAATCTGGAAATATTGGGCTCATTTGGACATTGTTAAACTTGTAGGGGACTATAAACCATAAGTCCTACTTAATGCCATTAATGTTAGGAAAATACTTAGAGGGGAAGAGGGAGAAAGTGAATTGTAAGTGAAATCTTTTTTTTTTTTTTTTTTTTTTTCGTAATAGTACTTTTTATAGTGCATGATTTTCTTTCCATTCTGTAAAGTTCTCCAAGTTTTTATAAGTGCAATGAGGATGCTAGTGTAACCATGTTTTCCTGCATGACAAGAGAAATTAGTGTGTTTTTTTTTTTTCTCATCCATGCATAGGGGAATGACTGGATTAAGACCCCTGGCTTGACCCAGTAACAAGTTTCAAGAGAAAGCAAGTAAATGAAAAGGAATATTGAATATTATAAGGCTTTTTCTAGCAATCAAATGTATGCTTATTAGCAATTCTGCATCTGGTCCTCATGTCTCTAAGAAATGGAGAAATGGCTAAGCGATAATGTTCTCTGAAAGTATTCACGTGTTTACCTAGCTGGGCAAGCTGTAAAGGTCATACAAAACTAGGTAGTGCACTTAGAAGCACAGGCTGCACCTTCAATCTTAACATTGATAACCCTTCTTTTAGGTTAACTCAAATCTATCAGTTTGGAACATTTGTTCCTATAAAGAGGGTAAAACTTCAGTATTTGAAGATGTTCAGAGTTCTGTGTGCTGTTAAGTTAATGGCGTTTATGGGGGTATTGGGGTGTGTGTGTGTGTGTGTGTGTGTGTGTGTGTTACTGACAAACAATGTGTGCATGTAACAAAAGTTGGAACTAGACATTAACAAAAAAGTTGCTATGATGCTTTTGGTAACGTCTTTAAATGTCAACAGTATTGCAGATAAACACAAAAAAAATATAGTGAACTATATTAAAATGTAGAGTGCAAATAGCTATGCTACAGGAGACGCACTTTGAAAGAACTGAAAATGTGAATTTGATTTTCAGGGTGGTTATTCAGTGGAATACCTGGGATAAAGAAAAAGTAGGAGTACTTGTATTTATTGCAAGAGGTGTTCAATAGTGATAGAGGATAAAGATAATGGTAGACTGTAGTAGTAAGGGGTTACTGGTATGTACTTGAGCTCCACTGTCACCATTTTATGTGAAAACTAAGAAAATTCTGGGAGAAATGGTCCGCTTTCAGCAAGGAATATTAGTTATAGGTATGGAGTGAATTTGATTTGCAACAGTGAAGATGTGTCTGGGGGGCATAGAAGGGAAAATATAACAAAGGAGGGTAGATTTTTGTAGAAATGTATGAAAATATTTGGCATGGAAAATGTGAGTTAAGTGCTAGGAATTTGGAGTGAATTTACATAGTCTCCAAGATGTAAAAACTGAACTAGGCTAGACAGAATTTACATTTCACAGGAACATGTGCATATAATTGAAGGTCTTGATACCCACCTAATATCTTTCAGATCATTCACCAATAATAACTAAAAACACAGAGTAAATGAAATAAAAAAAAATGAGACTGGTGCTTTCCCACCTATCTGGTGAAAAGAGAGGAATGGGGAAGTAGAAATTATTCAGGAGATTGAGAAAAAAATATAAATTTCTTCTGAAAATGTAGCTAGGGAGTGGGATACAATTTTAAAGTGGAGTTTAAAATAGGATGCAAATAAAAGAAGGGAAGACATGGTTAAGAAGTAACGAGTTACTTAGAGGAACTGATAAATGTTAGTATTGCAAAATAGGGGAATCTCACAGAACAAGAAGAGAAGCCACTGCAGAATGCTAAACAGAAAATAAGGGATTACCTCGCTAATATGCATGAGCTTGGAAAGATTGCTGTCAAGTAATTGTGTTTTGATAACTCTAGAGCACGAAAATTTTTAGCACAATGACTTGGGCAGCAGAAAGTATAAAGGGCTATCACCTGGCTTAGAGAGCCTGTAAGAAGGAAGATTAAAAGATCCTGTAGAGGTATTAGAAATATTTCAGAAATTCTATGAAAGTCTGTATAAAGCAGATAAATATGGAAATCAAGAAAAGGTACAAACAGAAATGTTTTATGGAAGAACTAAATATGCCAAGGTTAGAGGGAGAGGAGGCTCAATTACTAACAGTTTGGATAGGAGGAGATGAGAAAATGGTGAGATATAAAACAATCTACAGGAAAGTCCCCAGGAATAGATGGTAGTCCTGTAGAAGTTTGGAAGTTAGGTGGGGAAAAACTAATAAAGATCTAGAAGGTTCTGTTTAACAGTATTTTAAGGGGAGGAGAAGTATCAGCATCCTGGAAGAAAGCAGTGGTGCTGTAATACTTGGAGGGTAAAGATCCGTTGGATCCGGCTTCATACAGGCCCGTAAACCATTATTATAAAGTGTTTAATTTATAATGGCTAAAAAAATGGCAAAAGGGATACCAAAATTGATACTGATCAATGTAGTTTTGTGAAGGGAAGGCAAACGTTCAACGACATTAACAGATCATCGATGATCCAGAGGGAAGCAGAATGTAAGAAAATACCACTGTTGGGTGGGACTTAATGCAGGGCTAGCATTTGACAGAGTAAGCTGGGACTTTATGAACAGGGTAATGGAAACATTTGCATTCCCTGATAAAATTATAAAATTGATTAGCAGGATATAGGAAGAATTGGTGGCTGGATTCCTCTCTGATTTCTGCTTGAGCAAGGGAAACGAGCAAGGATGTCCTCTCTCCTCTTTATTTGCATTATATTTATAACCGTTGGCAAAGAAAGTAAGGCACTCAGAAATTCAAGGATATAATTGGTATGAAAAGCTGGCTGTATTTGCATATGATATTTTATATGTGATTAAAATCAGAAAAGGACATTAGTGTTGCGGAACATTTTGAGGCAGTTTAAAATCTTTTCGGGTTACAAAATTAATGAAGCAAAAGTAGTAGTGGTAAATTATATATATATACGCACACACACACTGGTTCAGCAATATCCATATTTATGGGGACATGATGAAATGAAGCATTTAGGAGTATGGATTAAAAATGATTCTGGTGTGGTAGCCAAGTATGTGGGGGAAGAGACTAAAAAGATGATGATACTAAAAAAACTGCGAAATTGGAAGCTCTGTTAAATAGATATGGATAGCAAGGTACAAGCAGTTAAATGTTTTAGTCCCTTTAGCCTTATACATAGGTTGGGCATGTTTTTGTCGAGCAGAGGAGACGTTGTGGATAGCAATTAATAAAGAGCTGAAGGATTTTATCTGGGATGGGAAGACGGCAAGAATCAAGTGGGATAAGCTGATTCTTTGAATAGAACGAGCGGACTGAGATTACACACTTTGAAGGGGTATTTCAGAGCTATGCAGTTAAGGCTCTTCTACATAGCACATGTAGAACCCAATGACTGAAAGTGAAAAGGGATGATGATGAAACAGTGGGGGGCTCAAGAGAAGGAGAGACTAGGATTTTGGATGCAGACCTTTTAAGGAGAATAAAGATAATCATACCGAATATTGTATTCATAAAGTGGCAGAAAGTATTCTAAGAACTAAGCCAATGCAGGAAAGGAGATTCTGCCAATAGGGATGACTGCAATTAGGAATACAGTCAATTGGCAAGAAGGGGCTGGAATTTATTGGAGAAGACTAGTAAAGGAACCAACATATTGGGAGCAAATAAGGAGAAGAGGGAAGGGTAATAGAATGGGAAGATGGCAAGAATTTATTTGGACTACAGGTTAGATTGCCTTCCCTATCGAGAAATGATATCCGAGTAAAGGCAAAGAGAAGGAAATGGAGGGGGGGGGGGTCCTAAGGGTTTATATCACGTAGTCAAACTTTTTTACAAGTTCAAACCACATATGGTCAAGACCATAGGTTCAAATTTGTAAAAGTTTGAGGGTTTGAATGGGAAATCCCCATAAGCAGAGGTTTCCATTAAGTTCAATGTGGTGGTATATTAGTTAGTATATTTAAGTAGCGGGTGGTGTAGGGGGGGTGCAGAGGGCTTGCCCCCCTGCTTACAACAGTTTATTTATTTATTTTTTTTTTTTTCCGTAGTTGAAGTTCTGTAACTTCAAACATAATGGTTCGACCATTAGGTGTTCGGAGTTATGGAACTTCGACTATGTGATATAGACCCAAGTCCTAAATAAAAGACCAGCACCGGTAGAGTTTTTAGTAGAATCTAGAACAGAAGCTGCTTTTAAAGGAATAATTAGTAGAGCATGTAATTGCATGATAACTATAACAATCAATAAGAAGAGGTTAGAAAGGATTGGGAAGAAAGATTGGATAAGCAATTCATAAAGAAACAATGCGGGATATGTCTCCCAAATATGCAACAAAATCTAGATTTAGGATTTTTGCTTGGAAATGTTTACATAGATATTTTTATAAGATAAAAGCAGAGAATTATGGAAATAAAGAAACGGTACTGATGGAAATGTTTATGGAAGAACAAAATATGCCAATGTTAGAAGTAGAGGAGGCTTAATTGCTAACAGGACAGGAGGAGAGAAGATGAAAATGATGTATAACCAATCTACAGACGTGTCTCCAGGAATAGATGGCATTCCAGTGGAAGTTTTGAAAGCTAGGAGAGAGGGAAGGGATAAATCTGGACAGTTTTGTTCAACAGTATTTTAAAAGGAGGGGAAACACTAACATCCTGGGAAAAAGCTGTGGTGGTTGTAATACCTAAAGATAGTAAAGACTCATCAGATTCAGCTTCATATAGGCAAATTTTGGACCATAATTCTAAAGTGTTTGTTTATAGTGGCTAAAAGTATGGCAAGGGTGTTGCCAAATTTGATAGCTATGGATCAGTGTGGTTTTGTGGAGGGGAGGCAGACCGTTGACTACATTAATAGAATAATGGTGATCCTTAGGGAAGCAGAATGTAAGAAAATACCGCTGTTGTTGGTTGCTCCTGATGCAGAGCAAGCATTCGACTGAGTAAGCTCATATTATAGGAGTAGGGCAATGGAAGCATTTGCATCCCCTGATATAATAATGAGGAGGATATATGAGGGATCTGAGGCAAACCATCACAGTGGTTGGATTCCTCTTTGATGACTTGCGTCCGGACAGAGTAACCAGGCAGGGATGTCCTTTTCCCCTTTGTGTAATATTTAGAATCCTTGGCAATGAAAATGAGGGATTCAAATTCAAGGATATAATTGGTATAGTAATCAAGAAATATTGGCCTTGTTTGTAGACTATATTTTGTACCGGATATCATCTTAGTATTGTGAAATATTCTGAGACTGTTCCAAGATTTCATCTGGGACAGGAATATGGCAAGAGTTAAGTGGGTTAAGTTGATCCTTTCAATAGAACAAGGTCGTTTAGGTTTACCTGATTTGAAATGGTCTACACAGTTATTGCTTTTGTACACAACTTAAGCAGAAAGCTACACTTCAAAAAAACAAGAGTGTGGGAGTTTGGATGCAGATGCTAAAGGAGAATAACAGCAGTCATACAGAATGTTATATTCATAATGTTCTAGAAAGTAGACTAATGACTAAGCCAGCATGAGAATGGAGAAAGGAGATTCTGCAAATAGGGATGACTGCAGTTATGGGCACAAAGAATAGGTAAGAGGAGACTGGAATTTACTGGAGGAAGCTGGCAAAGGAGCCAGTGCATTAGGAACAAATATAGAGAGGGAAGGGTAATAGAATGGGAAGAGGTCAAGAAAATATTTGGACTGCAAGCTAGAGACTGCCTTCTCTATCAGAGATTGAAATCAGAAAATAGGCAAAGAGAGAGAGATAGGGGAATCTTAAGTGAAAGACCTGTACTGGTTGAGTTTAGTCAAATCCAGAACTGAAGCTGCTGTTAAAGGGATAATTAAGGTCATATAAAATATTGCACAATAACTAAGAATCTATTGGAGGAGGAGGTTAGAAAAGATTGAGAAGAGAGATTAGATAAGCAATTGACAAAGAAACAATGGGGAGGACATATGTATGGTTCCGAAATATGCAACAAACCCTAGAAGATTTAGGATTTGTGCTTGGAAGTGTTTACACAGCTAACCTTTATACCCCAAGCAGACTCAAATAATTTTTCCTCTGGTAAATGCAAATGTTGGAGGTGTAATGAGGAAAGAGCTGTGCAGAGTACTTAGGAGTACTAGATGAACAAATGGGTGTAACTAAGGAAATTATTTTTTTTGAGCTGGTATACAGGCTCTGAATTGCCTATACTTAGCAAGGCCTTGTTAAATTTGATTTCCATCTTCTAGTAATTGCTTTATTGGCATCTACCAAAATTAGTCTATCCAACCATACTTGAAGCAATGAATATTTTTGTCAGACGTAAAAGAACAGGAAGTGAGGTCATTTGAAAAGGAAAGAAGCAAATTACATAGAAAAAAATGGGAATGGTTGGAACAATCCATGCAAAAAAATATTCCTAGGTTTAAGAAAAGGCAAAAACTGAATAACTTTGTGTTCAGTATAATCAAACAATTACGTAAGACTATAGGTGATGTATAATATTTAAATGTGAACACACGGATAGTTTGTTCACTTTTATATAAGTGTAAGTTTGCCTGTATCACATGTGATGATTCAATAAAGGTGTGTTTTTTATTTATCTTTTGGGAAGTCGAACGAATATTATTCTAACTTTTTTCTTTAAACAGAAAATGCCAAATATTAAGGTTAGCTTAAAATAAAAACTGTAAGCCCAATTATGAAAGAACACAGCAAATAATATGATCTGCATTAACACATTCACACTTGGCAACACTGGACCATTGCACCTTTTAACAGCCTGCCTACTACTTACATTCCTGAACATTTTTTATAAATAGAAATAAAACTATAAATGTTTTGTGAATAGTATATACTAATTTAAACATTCTGAAAGCAATGCTGGTCAGTAAAACTGTTTACACTGGTTATGTCTACCAACTCCAATGGCATAGAAAGATGAAGCCCTGATTTGTGACTCTGGTAATTGAAGTTTGATTAGTGGCTTGGGCACCTGCTAGAGCTGGAGTGCAGAGGAGCAAAAAAGCATGTTTTTTCCTTGTTTTTTTTCCTTGTTTGCTCCCCTCTTATGTTTGACTAGCAATGACCGATTAGAAGATTGTATGTGATGTATATAATGTTTGAAAAACAGACCATATGACATATTTTCAGTTGCATTTATGCAAATGTATGATTGCCTGTGATGACTTTTTGTTAAACGAGAAAAAAAACTGCAGACGCACTTGCCTGGGGTGCACCATGCTTTGGTTAAATCCAAGTGAAGACATGACACCTATTACATGTAGAATAGCGAACAGTGTTACTTGGGATGTTTAAAAAAATACACTGGTTTGTGGGGAACAAATGAGCCAACTGACAGAGAGGGCATGGTCAGTAGAAAGTCTGAGTACAAAATTAAAAAGCCAATACATTAAAAATCTTTCCCTACATCACTTTAATGCTGTGCAAAAAGTGTGTGTGTGTCTATATACATACACTCGTATACTATATATATATATATATATATATATATATATATATATATATATATATATATATATATATATATATATATATACACACAAACAAAAAAAAAATATATATATATATATAAATAGTATTACTGTTGCTTAATGATGAGACTTAAATGAGCAGTTTTTTTTAGATTGAATCCAAAAAGATTGAAAAACAAAAATGTAAAAATGCAAAATACAGTACTTTTTGCTATAACAGCACAATTATAAGACCCCACTGTACCATGATCTTGCATGGAGAGCTGCCAAGATGCTGAAAAAAGTCTGTAAGAACGCTACCTCTTGCAGACTGCAACCATATCTATAATAAAATCTTAGGGGGGGGGAGGATTATTTTTTGTGCTTCTAGATTTTCATACCTTAGAACCATACAACACAAAAATGAAGTAGCTGTTTTGTCAGCCAAACTTAATTTTACATGATGGCAAGCAGTTTTTTTTTTCCCACTGCTGCCTTTTCACCCACCTTCTCCCAGTCAGTTTTAATCAGAAAAAATAATTTTTCTTTCTTTAGCTTCCCCAACGGAACAGTTGTCTTTCTGATACTAATGCCAGAATGCAAAAGTTACAGTGGGGAGAAAAATACAAGAGTCCCATAAAAGATATTTGCTACAGGTAAATTTTCATCATCCTGCAGCTGTTTGTCCTGTTTTTCCAGCCTTAGAGGATGCTTTCCTTGCACCCAGCAGAAAGTCTGTTAAATGTATGCCGTATATAAGGTTCCTGAGACCCACAAATGTCTCTCTCTTTAAACCTTAGATCAGACCCTGCAGTGATTTCTCTGACAATCATCTTCTACCAAATGCCTCATGGTAGCTAATGCTGCTGCTTCTGACAGAGATGGCAAAGCTTTTGATAGGAGTGGGAAGAAAATTGATATCTGTTGCCCACTTTCATTCTTCCTCAACTGATGGGTTCAGATATGAGACTCTGATTTGACTCTGCTACTTCTACCAGATCTTTGGATACAAAACTCTCGAACTCTTCCCTTTCGCCATAGTGCCCCACCAACCTGCTATACCTCGGATCTCATTTGCTGCTAATCAGCTTCAGATGCGGATCCTGTTGCTCTTTATCTTTGGAGTAGTAACTACCCATTTCTTCATGAATTATATTTAGGAAACTCTTTATTATATCTATTCTTTTTACTTCTACCTCCCTTACAACTTTCTGTAAGACCTTTTTGGCAGTTTCCGATACCTTTTTTTAGCTACCAATTCTCTATACCTCTACAAAGTACTATAATCTGTGCTCTTCTTCCAATTTAATTTTACTTTGAGTACACACACTCACTACCATTGTTGGTAGTTCTTTCTACTTTCTGAATATATTTATCTTCCCTAATAGTAATGGATGACAAGCCAACAGGTTTTAAGTAGTGCGTTACTTTTGGGGATAAAATCCCCCATTCAGATACCCACAGGGAATGTGTTTGTCTAGGACCCGGGCACTTGGAACAATACGCATTAGTCTTTTCTCTCGATTTAACTCCAGAGCTATTAAGGACTGAAACAGTAAGTTAGTACTTAGGGGGCCTTCTTCCTCTTCTACTTCTGTGGCTGGAGCTCAAACTCCATCCAAAAAACAGACAAGGGAAAGTCAAAGTCAGTGATTTAAGAAAAGGAGTCATTTAAGAGATCTCTGTTCTTCCTCCTCATCTCCTTCATCGGAGTCTCCTACAAAAATATACAAAAAGTCTGATCCAACTGGTTCTAAAACTAGGTCACCTTGGATCCGAACTATTCTCCTACCGGATCCGGTTATTTCATGGCTCCCCTTTACCATTCTTGGAGGAATCTTCCCATAGGCATTTCAGACCTCTCTCCTCCATATCATCTCTTCGGCTTCAGATAAACTTCCGGAAGAGCTATGTGACTAGGATAATGAGAATTTCTCACAGCTCTGGTTCAGATGGAGGGTACTCCCGGATCGAACTCCCACCAGATCTGCGCGACAACCTTTGTCCTCTTTTTCTCCTTGGTATCTTCTTGATTTGACCCTCTGTTTTGGAGCCCTCAGATCTGAGACCCCCTGTGGGTGTCCTGAATAGATCTGATGTCTTCCCTGAGTCACCTGGCCATGAGCCTTTCAGAGCTGGAGGATTCTTGGAACCAAAGTGTTGGCACCAGGTCTGCAGGGTTGGGCTCGATTTTCGAAGCTTTCGGAGCAGTCTCTTCACCTTGAGGCTCCAGCATTGAACAGTTCAGGTCCGACTCCTTCCTCGGGTGAAGTACTGGTGGGGTTGCAGGAGCCAACTGTTTGGAAACTACTTGTTCCTTTGCCATCAACTTCTGAGTCTCCTAGGCATTCTGCTGTTGAGGTTGTGGAGAGGGCCTTCTCCGTCTAGAGAAGGGACATCCCTGCTTCCCTGGACCAGACAACTTTGCCTCCTCTGGTTCTCTGATCCGAGTCGCATCCATCCCTTCTGCTGGGACAGCCAGCTCGATAAAGTCTCCAATTGGTCCCGCAGGACATAATCTCTTCTGATACTTCCCAGACCACCCCACTGAGGAAGTCCTTCAGAAGAGAACATGTAAAAGGAGACACCTAGAATCCCCTCAGGAATCTCTTGACGGAAGGCACTGATTTTGATAAGGGCAAGGATCGATCAGATCTCCACCTGATGACATCTCCTGTGGAGACATCCTAGAGTTCCTGAAATAACAAGGTGGTTGAACCTCCTATACCTCCTCCTAGGAGGAGTCTGTGTTTCTGGAAGCTTTTAGATCTGGCTGGTCTACTTCTTGGGTGACTAACCTCAGCTAATGAACTTCTAGATCTTGTTTCTTGCTGGTTGTGGAAGGAGACTGGTACTGGTTGTGGAAGGAGACTGGTACTGTTGAGCCAATCCCTAAAAGACCTGAAATGATTCTAGCCACCTCCCAAGGACTGGGCACACTGAGGCAAAGGAGCACCAGTTGATGCCATGGTTTTGGCTGCAGCCACTAACAGAAGAACTTGCAGAAGAGTTCTTCTGTCCATCCCCCTAATAGGGAGTCAAGAGCATTGGACAGATTTGGTAAGTGCACGCATGCTTCATAGACCTTTGCTGTCTGGGCACTGAATTATCTGGCATCTTTTACAAGATTACAAAGAGCTTTCCAAATCTCTTTTTTGGTCCATGTCTGCAGAGGATCAGAATAGAAACTCCTTGCAACTGGCCATCCTCCAATCTATTCTAATGCATCCATGAGGCTGATCTCCCATGCATAGGAAGGTACCTCACAAGCGGCGGGTTGAGGCATAGCCATTAGAAGACTTGCTTGGATGCAACTATGTAATTTTGCAGAACCCTTTAAGTCTTCATTCATCAGTGTTCCCTCTGATGGATCTTTCTTATTTGGCTCCAAGGTGAAGGACACGCTCTCCCTATGTGAGCAAAAGGGAAAGACCCTGTCTGCCATGGGCGTACGTTTTTCAACTCCTCTCAAAGACCTTTCTCAGGGAATCGACAGGGATGTAGAAAAATGTGGTTTTGCAAATTCCAGGGTCCTTTTCAAGATTCATGTGGCGTTGGTTCCCCAGAGGTAGAGGGGGGAGAACTTTAATAGAAGACACTGTCCTCACTGCAGAGGTGGCCCTGAGCCAGGGTTTCCAGGATTCCTTCTTGGATAAGCCATACCAGCGGTCCTGAAGGGAGGCCCGACTGTTTCCCTCTGGAAGCGTTCAAGGGATGCATGTCTCTGCACCAAAGAGTGTGACCATCTATAACAAAAGATTCTTGGGTGGAGAAAATCGTATACGGAGGACATGTTATACCATTTTCCTATACCATTTTCCCTAACCCTCCCCCCAAACCAAAATGAAGAGAATCCCCAATGTTGCACCCAATGAGAGGGAAGCAGCGGCACTAGAAATTAATTTTAATTTAATTAAAAAAAGAAAAAGCTGTTGTTCCCTGGTCTGGGGAAACCCCTTGGATGACTGATTCCGAACCTTTTCAAGATTCTTCTTGGTGCCAAAAAGACAAGAATTTGAGACTAGTTCTGGATCTCGGCAAACTAAATCAGTTTTTGCAATATTCAAGGTTTCAGATGATCACGGTTCAGTCCATTTTGCCACTACTACAAAAGGATGATGGATGTGCTCAATAGATCTTCAGGATGTGTACTATCCTGTAAAAATGAACAGGTGCCCAAGAAGATGCGTTTCCGACTGGGAGCCAGTCATTACCAGTTCAGCGCACTGCTCTTTGGTTTCAACACAGACTCCAGAGTGTTCTGTTCACCAAATGCACGGCAGTGATAGTAACTCACTTGAGACTTCTAGGATTCCTAGCGTTTCCATACTTGGATGACTGGCTCCTAACTGGCCCAATCAGGCATATGTTCCTTCAGGGAAGGGACTACTTGCTCCAGCTGTACATCCATCTGGGCATCCCTGTCATTTACATCAATTCACAACGCACACCTACGCAGAGTCTGGAGTTAATAGGTGCTGGACACCATCAGCCTCTCTCCTTATGCTCGAATTCTGACACACAGGTTGGGTATGTGCTACAAAATACTTCACTTCCAGCATGACTAATTTTACAAGCCTTGGGATTCATTCCAGCTACCATCACCTTGTTCCTCTGGCTAGGTTTCACATACAGATACTTTAGTGGACACTGTCGATTCAATGGTCCATTCTTCTGTATCCTTTACCCACTCCAGTCAACATTGCATAAGCATGCAGAAAGTATCTTCTTTGGTGGATTCTTTCAAACAAAGTCTTGGAAGGCTGCTCATTTGTTCTCCCCTTGCCCATTACCATGGTGAAAATGGGAGTTTTCAAACTGGGGTGGGAGGTGGCATTTCTTGGGAAAGACTATCCCAAGAGGGCAAGGTGCCCTAGAAATAAAAATTCTTCTAGTATTATGGGCCTTTTAATACTTTCTCTCATCCTGGAACCATTGCCATTCAGACGCATATGTCAGTGGTCTGCTACATGAACAAACTGGGAAGAACCATGTCTTTTTCTACTTTGTGGAGAAGCATTGAGTATGTGGCAATGGGTAATATCTTCTGGCTGCTTTCTAATAGCAATGCACATTCTGGGGAAATACAAAGTGATTGTAGATAAACTAAGCAGGTCCATTTTGATGCCTCATGAGCACTCTCTCAATGTCGGTGGTGAAGAAAATTTTCTGTTGATGGGGACAACCATGCTGCAGCCTACGTCTGACAATACAATAAATAATACAATAAATGCATTCCTTACATGAGAATACGGAATGTGGTACACATCTAGTACTGCCGTCCCTGCTAGAATACGACCGGGCAGCTGTCTGTTAGGATCGCCACCAGTTGTACAATTACTGTACATAGTGTACAGTTGCCAATTGGTTTAGGTGATGTAGCTCGCAGGGAAATGTTTTGCGAGCTACATGCCGGAACCCATTTTGCTTTATTGGCTGCCATCATAATTAGACTTGGCAAGGCCTTACAGAATTGGAATTGCCTAGACATATTATCATAGCTCAAAAATTATATGTATTTTATTTATATATAATAATTATATATATACATATATAGATAGACATATATAGATAGACATATATATATATATATATATATATATATATATATATATATATATATATATATATATATATATATATATATATAGACATATATATATAAAATCTATAAATAAATTCCTCAGTTACTCCAGTTTGCTCACCTATTGTCTCCAACAGAGCAGTCTGCAGGGAATCCTTTAAAGTCTACAAACTCATTACACTCCCAGAAAATATATTCCCAGTTACCTCTTTCTTCCCCATCACTCCTCCAACACTTGCCGTCTACCTGAGGAAAAATTCTTTGGAGTCTACTTTGGGTATAACAGTATCTATGTAAATACTTCCAAGGAAAGATCTAAATCTTCTAGACTTTGTTATATATTTGGGAGACACACCTATATCTCCCATTTGTTTCTTTGTGAATTGCTTATCTAATCTCTTCCCAATCTACATTCTGCTACCCTCTGGGTCATCCAGCGTTCTGTTAATGTTGTCAAATGTTTGTCTCCCCTCCAGATAACCACCTTGATCCATATCGATCAATTTTGGCATCACTTTTGCCATTCTTTTAGCCATTATAGGCTTAAACACTTTATGTTATGGTTTTAGTATTGAAATGGGCCTGCATGAAACTGGATCTGAGATCTTTACTATCTTTAGGTATTGCAGCTTCCACCCCTTTCTTCTAGGATGCTGGTACTTCTCACCTTAAAATACTGCTAAACAAAAACCTTTTAGATCTTTATCAATTTTTTTCCTTCTAGCTTTCAAACTTCCATAGGAATACCATCTGTTCCTGGTGACTTTCCTGTAGATTAGTTGTACATCATTTTTATCTCATCTCCTCTCCTGTTATTAATTGAGCCTCTTCTACCTCTAACTTTAGCGTATTTAATTATTCCATAAACATTTCCATTTATACCTTTTCTTGATTTTTTCCAGGTCTCTGCTTTATACACTTTCATAAAACTTTCAAAATATTTCTAATACTTTTACAGGATCCCTTATTATCTTCCTTGTTCTAGGCTTCCTAAGCTTGGTGACGGCCCTTTCTGCCTTCTGTCCCCAGAGTAGTTTTGCTAAAAAATTTTTGTGTACTATTTATCAAAAAAACAGTTGCTTAACAGCTGTCTTCTAAACTCATGCAGATTATCGAGGTAATCCCTTATTTTCTGTTTAGTGTTCTGCAATTGCTCCTCCTCTTGTTCTGTGAGATTCCCCCTGTTTTGCAATACTTTTAATTTGTCAGCTCCTCTAAATGATTCTTGTTACATCTTAGCTATGTCTCCCTTTCTTTTATTTCTATCATATTTTTAAGCTCTACTTTAAATTTTATTCCACTCCTTAGCTATATTTTCAAAAGAAATTTCTGTCTTCTCTAGTAGTTCCTGAATAACTTCTACCCATTCCTTAAATTCCTGCCTTTCAACAGATAGGTGGGAAAGCTCCACGCTTGTTGGCGCATGATCTGAAACAGTTATTGGTTGCATATTAAGACCTTCAATTAAATGCACATGTTTGTGTGAAATGTAAATTCTGTGTCTCCTAGCTCAGTTTTTGTATCTGGAGAGTAATATGTAAATTTACTCCAAACTCCTAGTACTGAATTCACATCTTCCATGATAAATATTTTCATAAAAATTCTACTCTCCTTTGTTGTATTCCCTCCTGGGCTCCCTAGACACATTTTCACTGCTGCAAATCAAATTCCAGTCCCCATCTACAAGTAGTATTCCTTGCTGAAAGCTGATTTCTCCCAGAATTTTTAAGCTCCATTATAGCAGTTTTTGGTGGAATGTAAATACATGCGAGTGTATTCCTCCTCCCTTGCTGGTAGCCGTGCAAGTACTACAAATCTACTATTGTATTTTTTATCCTCTTCTATTACTATTGGAGCTGCTCTTGCAATTTAATACAAGTATTCCTTTCTTCCTTTACAGAAGGTATTCTGCTGAATAACCATTCTGGAAAACCCTTCTTTATCAAATTCACATGTTTATTTCTTTCTAAGTGTGTCTCCTGTTGCATAGCTATTTCCATTCTACATTTTTAATATAGCTCACTACTCTTTCATTTTTCTATCATCTGTGAGACCATTAACATTTAAAGACATCACAGAAAGCAACATATTCTTGAGAAATTATTCCAACCTTTTAACAGCTTGTTTGTTAAATGTCTAGTTCCAGGTTTTGTTACATCCACATACTGTTTGGCAGGTTAATCTTTTTATATAGTTGTTTCTTGTTATCTCCATTTAAGCCCATGTCACATCTTAAACTTTATTTTTGTTTGAGGGTTTCAATAAAACGCACCCCAATACCCCCCCTAAAATCTATTATTGTAATGACACACAAAATTATGTACATCTTTAAATATTGAAGTTTTATCCTCCTAATAGGAACAATTGTTTCAAACTGACAGCCATACAAACTGACTTGAGCTAACCTAAAAGGTGATCTATGCTAAGACTCATGGTACAGCCTTTGGTTCTATTAAATGCTGTGTGGTTTTGTCTTGTCTTTGTAGCTCTCTTAGCTGGGAAAACCACTTTCAGAAAACATTTTTCTCCAAGACATTTCTCTTTATCAGATTTTCTTCTAGAAACATGAGAACAAGACAGAAAACGGTTTACTAGAAAAAAGCCTAATAATAATCAATATTCTTCATTACTTGCTTTTTCAAATGTGTTACTAGATTATGATAATGGCTTTAACCCGGTCATTCCCCTGTGCAAGAATGAGAAAAAGCACACCAATATTTCTCTTATCAGGCTGCTTTAACCAGTTTTTTAATGTCTTACAACTGAACAAGGAGAGAGTAGAAGGCAGAAAAAAAACAGGAGCACATCTTTACATTATTATCCCCTTTACACTTAAAAAGAACTGAGAAAATGGTATAACATGGGAAGAAAATCCTGCACTATTTTTGAGAAAAAAATGTACTTTAATTTAAATTTCTCCCACATCTTCGCCTCTCCTGAGTATTTTTCCGAACATTTTAATGACATGAAGTAGGGTATATGCTTTAGAGTTCCATAAAAGCTTAATAAAGTTCAAAAGTCCAATATTTCCAGATTTTCTAGTTCTATTCCTGTTCATTTCCCAAACCCTGTTTCTGCTTCATTTTCAACATAGTCTCTATTTCTTCTTATCAACTCTTGCGCTTTTCCACCCTCTCGAGCATTTTCTTTTGGAACACTTGAAAAGGTTTCACTGGTACAGTCTCTGTCTGGTCTTACAGTTTGAATCTCACACCTACGTCTCAACGTTCCCTGAATAAATTTACTCCTCTTATTGCACACCACTCGTGAGTATTAATTCGCCACAAACACTCTGCTGTCTCCCACTTTTAGTACTTTGTCCTTCTGCCACAGTTTTCAGAATCGGCTCCTTCTGCTGGTAAGATTGCATCTTTACTATTAAAGGTCAGGGTTGTTTTCTCATGGCCAGGTTTGGAGCATACACACAATGTGCCCTTTCAATTAACAATCCCTGGTGTGTAATACCAGTCCAATTGCTTATGTGCACTTTCATAAAATAAATTCACTGTGTTTCTTCCAGCTTCTTTGGGTACAGCAGGAAATCTCAGGTTTCATAAGTGCTCAGTCTTCTAATTCCATTATTTCCTGTCTTGTTGTGCAGTCTCATATTCACCCAGCCTTTTTGTTATTTTGTCCTCTGGGTTTTGTAGTTTCATCACATTATTTGAATATCTGTTTAGAGCTTCTTCCATTTTTTTTTCCATCCTTTTAGTATTTGAATTGATGTACTGCATCAGTGTTTATTTTACTCAGGTCTGTGTGCAGTTGCCTTATACTTTCCTCTAGGTTTTTAGAAGTCATGTTTGGAGCTTGCACTGCTTTTTGATGAACAGCTGCAGTACTTTTCCCAGTCAGTGTTTTTTTTTTACTCCTCTTGTAGTTGATTTTCCTTCAGGTCCTCTATTTATTTTTTCCTGGCATCTAGGCAGTGCACTTATTAGCCAATTAATTGAAATTTACCCAGAAAGCTAGGTCCACTGGCTTTCTCTGCCAAGTTCCAGTTTTCACACTGGAAGAGCTAGAACTAAGCTTTTACTCAATGTGCAGCCATCTTGGAAGTCCATGTTCTGTCTGTTGCCCATTTTCATTCTTCAACTTTCTATCCACTTGCCCCCATCCTTTGCTTCTGGAAAGGGCCAAGAGTTTTTGTTGGAACTTCTGTTTCTTATTTGAGCTCCAGCTTCCTTATGCCCTTTTGCCTCTGTTAAATTTCTTAATAGGTTGCCTCTATTTCTAGGGACAGTAAAGTCGATCTGAGGCATGTTAGGTTGGTGGGGCATTGTGGGTAAAGGGAGGAGCTCAAGGGTTTTGAATCTGAAGATGTGGTAGAAGCAGCTGTGTCTGATCAGAGTCTCGGATCCAAACCTATCCATTGAGGAAGAATGAAAATGGACAATACAGATGGAATGTTATGGTGAGTACATAACTTTTTCCCCCACCTTAGCCTTCAGAATAGTGAATTTCCAGACTTGCATGTCTAAGTTTCTGCTCTCTTTCTTTGATGAATGTGAAAGTTAGTCTCTTAATAAGGGAAGTCAGCAATTCAAACAACTCTTAATTCTTTATCTTCTGTCTCTCAGGTAATGAAACATTCTCATGGCGTTGCTGATGTTGTTTTTAGAGAAGCTTGTGAGGAGATTGGCCTGGCTGCAATCTCTCATTTATCAGAGAATGTTGCAGCTGAGCTCCTGAATGAATCTCTGGATGAAGCAGTATTTGGCCCTTACTCTGCTGTGATCCTTAAAAGATTTCACATGGGAAAGCTTTTCAACACTCTGTTGATATGTTTTCTTTTACAGGAAATAGAATAAACCATTCCAGCAAGGCGTAGGCAAACAAATTTTCAGAAAGCAATTTAGGGAGGTTCAGAAAAGAAGTGAGTTTTCCTGAAAGGACAGTCTAAAACCAGACTGCATATATGCGCCATCATGATTTTCGCTCTGCCACCCTGACAATCCAGTAAAGCTTTCCCAAAATCTAGGTCTTTTCCCTCTATGGCATCCGATGACACTTGGGCTCTGAGAATCATTCAAAAAGCCTACAACTTGCACTGAATTTCTTTCTTCTTTTCAGGAGATCTGCACCCATTAAATCAAACCTCCTTATTTCTTCCTATCCTAAATCAAATGCTATATCAGGGGGTTATAGAATGCACCCCAAGACAAAACTAGGAAAAGGATCTTAATTCGAGTCTTTCTAATGCCAAAGAAGAAACCTGAAGACCTGTCCTATAGCTTTTCTTTGCTAAGCCTTCACATTGAAATTTTCTTTACAGTCCCTGTTGCCTCTCAATTTTCTAGTCACGCTGAATTCCAAGGATGCTTATTACATTCCAATTTTCAGAGAGTCCCAGATGCTTTTTATGTTCTGTGTCTGGTTTACATTTTTAATTCTCTGCCTTTGGTTGTCGGCAGCCACAAAAGTGGGCAGGAAGTGCCAGGCTACTATATTAGCCCAGTGCTGGTTGAAGGCATTCACATTTTTCCATATTGATACAACTGCCTTATTAAATGCTCTCAGCTTTCTAAACAACTTTGAATTCCAGGATCTCTGCTAGTAAACACATATCACACTATAGTGATGTGGTGCATAAACGGGGGAGAAAACGGATCCTTCCCCTTTACAGGCTAGCTATGGTAACCTGGGAACTAGTAACTTGGCATGATCTGACCCTCCAGATTACTTGCATGCTATCAGAAAAGACCAGGCAACCCCCCCCGAATGAAAGTTGCACCTAGGAGTCTTCAAGGAAATTGATCCAACTTTGGGGAATACCTTGAGTAGGTCTCTGTCATTCACTACAGACAAAGAAATTCTGCTCCAGGACTCCTTGCTAAAAAGCTTTAAAGATGGATGCCTTTCCATTCCCTTAGACAAGAGTGTTATCTATGCCTTTCCACCCTTCCTATAATAACCAGGGGTCTTCTAAGGATTCAGAAGGGCCATCTGAAGACCATATCGGCTCCCTTTTTGTCGAGGCAAAAGTGGTTCCCCTTCTTAAAATGGACAAGGGACATTGCCTCAAGTTACACACAGGATGGACTAAACAGGATAGGTATTCTTTGATGCCCCATAACCTTCAATTTCATCAGCGCTCTCTGCTGAAATGATAAAAATTTTAATACCCTTTTTCTAAGGACATGTAGCACTTATTATAGGATTTTAAGAAACCTGCTATTAGAAAATCATATTTGGCCAAGTATGAGAAGATTTTCAAGTTGGTGCCAAAGTAAGAACCAGGTTTCTTTTTTAAGGCCCAGACCTATCTGGTTCTACAGTATTGAGTGTAATCCTCTGGCCTTTTTTACTCCTCTATCAAGATTCGCCTATTGTCTATTTTTGCTAGTCTAGCCATGGATTTCCCCTTTCTACACTGGCTGAGAAGTGAAACAGTTTTTGAAAAGTTTTTTTTTTTTTTTTTTTTTATTTTATTTTTGTCTGTCCATCTAGAAGACAGGTGTGCTTCTTTGGATCTTAATTTTTGTCCTGGAAAAACTTGCGCTTTTTTGAAACCTGCTCATGAGTCTGATTTGAAGTTCATGTCTTGGAAAACAGTGATACTCCTTGCTTTAACTTCTGCTAGAAGAGTGAGTTATTGTGATTCATCTCTACCTAATTTTCCACAAAGATAGGGTAACTTTGAGAACAAATCCTTTATACTTAAAGGTTTCAGAGTTTATTTTGAGCTAGGCTATTCATCTCCCTGTTTTCCATCCAAAAACAAAATAAGGGGATAGAGAATTCTACATTCTCTGTCCACAGGCAACTGAAATACCACATTGATAGGATAAAAACCTTTAGGAACTGTCATTAACTGTTTTATGTTCTATGAAGGAAAGAAAAAAGAGACCATCTGCGTCAAAACAGACTTTCTAAATGGTTGTCTCATTTTATTGCTTTTCTCACCATAACAAAACACTTCAGTCAAGGTCAGGGTCCCATCTACCAGGGCTTTGGCTGCTACTGTGGCTTTTTGTAAAGAACTGGATACAAGAAATATATAGTAGAATCAGCAGCTGGTCATGTGTATACCTTTGTTTATCATTAAAAATTGGCTCTTAGTCTAGTTCCAGAATTCTCTTTGCTAGGACTACTCTCCAGGATTTCCTGGTCTCTGGTCCTCTGTCCTCTTTTCTCCTTCCTGCTCCCTTTCATCCTCTAAGCTCTGGTATTTGTCCATTGTAGCTTAGGCTGCTGCAACAGTGATCTAATGATTAACTTCTATAAGACCTGAAGGATTGCATCGACATGGCAGAAGTAGTCTAGAAGGAAGACATTTTAATTTGCCACTAGTCTGTTTTTTGGGACTGTCATGTTTGGTTTATAGTCCGATGAATTTCTGGATCAGGAGGAGGATTATAGGTGGGTACACATGCCTTATGTTCCTCAGTTCTAAGTAGTTTAGAAGCTGAGGTCGGTGCAGAAGTTTCAACTGACTTCTCTTTTTTGGAACAGATTCTTTAGATTTGGTTTTTCTCTGACTTTTCTCGATATATATTTTAAGTCTCTTGAGCCGGTGAAAGGAGGCCTTTAACTTATTCCCTCCAATGGAGCTCCTCGGAGTCAAACTTCCAATGGGTGTGGCCTAACCCTGTTAAAAATGAAGTTATTGTCTCAAGATCATACAAATGTTCATATCTCTAGAACCATAAGTGTTACTATAAACTGAAAATGGCAAACTCTTCAGCACAAAGGTAATACTTTTTGCAGTATATTGTGGCTTATAAAATCCAGTTTAAGACATACAAACACAGTAAATATTTTTTAAGTTATATAAATGGCTTATAATCATTAAAGCAGCACACATGCTGTCGGTAGCATTTTCTTCATACAGCTGTGAGCTTTCATATGAGGCTATGCAGTTTTGTCACTTGATTTTTGAGGCATTTAAAAATATACAAAAATTAATACAATACAGATATTATGCAAGTAATATTTAGTATCTCTCTGGCTGTACTAGACAGAGTTTTGATACTGTTTGCCATCATGCAAGCTTTAGGATGTTGTCTTCTAATACTTTGTATGTGCTATAGTCTTAAATTCATTAATGCAATCATGAGCATGTATTATTTGACACCTGGAGGCGCAAGTAAGATGCAAGTGCAGAAACACCAGGCAACATCATTAGCCTGGAATGAGTTAAAAATTAGTTTTGTTCCTCTGATCTGCTAATGCTCTTGGTTCAGAAGATGTCTCGTAGGGAACAGAGAGAGATGGGAGACTCCGAGACAAGCAACACAAAGGTTAGGACGATCCTGAGGGGGAACCTTATGACTGCATTTAGCACCTTTTTCCTATGTCCCTTCTGTAAATGAGCTGTGCCCAGCAGGTTTAACCTGGTTAACAAAAATGTAAATTTCAATTCTAAAAATATATAGCTGCATTCAAGATTTGATGGTAGCTATGAGAACTGGATGGATTTAAGATTTGTCAAGAATATGTTTATACAAGCAAATATTACTAAAGATAGACAGGGTTTCATAACTTCATTTGCAAAACTGAGAATTTAACATTATTTTATGGCTCTTGGTTCTCTCCAGTTATGCAGACTATTTAGGCAAAAGGCCATCTCCAGTAGAAAAGCAAATTTAGTTTTGAAAAAAGTGGTCTTGCTGCTCTTCTCTGCCCTGCACCTTATGATGGCTTGTTGCTGTATGGCCCAACTGTCAAGTAACACATGCAGAGGTGCAAGTAGAATGAAGTGCTTATCTGCCATGGGGAAGATTCGAAATTTCGCTCCCGAGACCATACAATCCGAACCAAAAAGGGCCCTAATCTCTAATTCTGGAAATTGAAATGTTCTCCCTTTAACTTGTTTTATAACAGCACTCGTAGTGGCAGGGGGGTGGTCCCTTTAATGGATGCAGTTCCAGAGGCCATGGAGGTCTGCAGAACCAGTGATTTTATGGTCTGTTTTTGGACAGCTGGCAGTCGTAACCCTAAAGGACTACCTGACTACTCACTTGTGAAGGCAG